>NC_079306.1:2094692-2201861 GCF_023638135.1 Falco biarmicus
TATAGGACCCCCTATAGCACTCAGCCCACCTCCCCACAGCACTCATACTGGCTCCCTGTAGGACCCCCTATAGCACTCAGCCCACCTCCCCATGGGACTTGGACTGTTTCCCTATAGACTCAGCCCACCTCCCCAGAGGACTCATACCGTCTCCCTATAGGACTTCCCCCTATAGCAGTTATCCCACCTCCCCATAGGACTTGTATGGACTCCCTCCAGGACCCCTTATAGCACTCAACCCACTTTCCTATAGCACTTGGACTGTTTCCCTATAGACTCAGCTCACCTCCCCATAGGACTCATACCGTCTCCCTGTAGGACTTCCCTATAGCACTTATCCCACCTCCCCATAGCACTTGGACTGTCTCCCTATAGAAACCCCTATAGCACTTATCCCACCTCCCCATAGGGACTCGTACGGTCTCCCTACAGGACCCCCTATAGCACTCAGCCCACCTCCCCATGGGAACTTGGACTGTCTCCCTATAGGACCCCCCTATAGCACTCAGCCCACCTCCCCATGGGACTTATGGACTCCCTATAGGACCCCCTATAGCACTCATCCCACCTCCCCATGGGACTTATGGACTCCCTATAGAACCCCCTATAGCACTCAGCCCACCTCCCCATGGGACTTATGGACTCCCTATAGAACCCCCTATAGCACTTATCCCACTTCACCATGGGACTTATGGACTCCCTATAGGACCCCCCTATAGCACTCATCCCACCTCCCCATAGGGACTTGTATGTTCTCCCTATAGAACCTCCTATAGCACTCAGCCCACCTCCCCATGGGACTTATGGATTCCCTATAGGACCCCCTATAGCACTTATCCCACCTCCCCATAGGGACTCGTATGTTCTCCCTATAGGACCCCCTATAGGGACTCAGCCCACCTCCCCATGGGACTTATGGATTCCCTATAGGACCCCCTATAGCACTTATCCCACCTCCCCATAGCACTTGGACTGTCTCCCTATAGGACCCCCCCATAGCACTCGTCCCACCTCCCCATGGGACTTATGGACTCCCTATAGAACCCCCTATAGCACTCGTCCCACCTCCCCATGGGACTTGGACTGTCCCCATCCATCTCCCCATAAGACTCGCGCTGTCTCCCTATAGAATCCCTATAGGGCTCATCCTGTCTCCCTGTGGGACTCACCCCACGCCCCTATAGGATACACCCTGCAGCGACAGGACTCACCCCTCCCCACAGACCCTGTCCCCCAGGACCCAGCCCCCCCCCCCCCCCCCCAGCCCCCGCCACGCCGCCGGGGCCACGTTACCCAGAGCCGACTTGGCGGCGGCGGAGGCGACGCGGGGGTCGACGACGGAGGCCAGGAAGGCGACGGTGCTCATGACGGGGTTGCCGGACTGGCTGAAGGGGATGGGCTGGTAGGCCAGCGGCCCCAGCGACGCCTCCGAGTCCTCCAGGTAGGGGTCCTCGATGGGCAGCCGCAGGAAGTGCAGGATGCACTCATCCTGCGTCCGGCTGCCCACAGTGCTCCGACACCTTGTTCCAGTCGTCCTTGTACATCTCCAGGCCTGCGGGACGGAGCGGGGGGCGTCGGTGGGATCCGGCGGTCCCGTCCCCCCCATTCCCCATGGACCACCAACCCCCTCCTCACCTCCAGCAGCAGCAGCGTCCTCCTGCTCCGTCCACTCCCGCGTGGCGCTGGCGGCAGCTTTGCTCTGTGGGGGGGAGAGAGGGGTGAGCGGCGGGGGGCGGGGGGTGGGGGGACGGGGACCGGGGGGTGCCCCACCTTGGAGGGGACATTCTTCTTGGTGTACATGTCGGTGCGGAGGCCGAAGTTCTGCATGTCGGCCGGCTTCTCCTTGCTCTTGTCGGGGAAGTTCAGCATCTGCTGCGAGGCCGAGGTCTGCTGCTGGGGGAGGAGAGGGGGCGCTGGGGACACGGCGCAGGGGACAGGCCGTGGCGACGCCGGTGTGTGTCCCCCCCCCGCCCCCCACCCCCTACCCCAGAGAAGCCTTCGTGCCCCATCTCGTCACGGTGTCCCCCCCGCGTCCCTGCTCCCCGGGGCAGGGCGGCATGCGGGGCGCGAGGGGGAGGAGGGAAGGAGCCTTCCTCGGCCAGCGGCGGGGCGACGGACCCCAAGGAGCCGCCTACCAGCTCCGGCTTCCCCTTCACCGTCTCGGTGACGAGGTCTTCGATCTCTTTGCTCTTGCGGCCCGTCTTGGCGTCGCCGTCGCTCTGCCGGCCCTGAGGCAACGGATCGAAGCTGTGCGATCCCCCCCCACCCCCCCACCCCAACCCCGCCACCCGGCCCCCGCGGGGACCGGGGGAAGGCAGCGGGGGGACGCGGCTGGGCGAGGAGCGGCCGCCCCCGCGCACCCACCTGGGGGGTCTTGGGCTGCAGCGGCACCAGCCCCGAGGGCGTATCGGCCAGCACATGGAAGTGGGAGGTCGGCGGGGGGCCCATGGGGGTGGGCCGGCTCTCGGCATCCACCTGGTAGTTGATGAGGCCCCACTGCTCCAGGAACGCGTGGACCCTGCGGAGAGCCAGGGCTCAGACCCTGCGGGTCCCCCGGGTGCCAAAACGACCCCCCACCCAGCCCAGCCAGCACCGGACCCACCGCATGATGGCACAGACGTCGCCGGCCAGGTTGCGGCGGCACGCCGTGGAGGTCAGGTACTCCTGCGGGTTCAGCCGGTACGTGTCGATCATGAAGTTGCGGTAAGCCAAGTATCTGCGGGAGAGCGGCAAGGCGTCAGTGCCGGCCACTGCGCCACCGGCACCGGCAGGTAGCACCGGCCACGGCACCACCAGCACCAGGAGGTAGCACCGGCCACAGCGTCACCGGGACTGGGAGGTACCACTGGCCACGGCACCACCAGCACCGGGAGGCAGCGCTGGCCACAGCGTCACCGGCACCGGGAGGCAGCGCTGACCTCGGCACCATCGGCACCGGGAGGTACCACCAGCCACGGTGTCACCAGCACCAGGAGGCAGCAACCAACCTTGGCACCATCGGCACCGGGAGGTACCACCAGCCACGGTGTCACCAGCACCGGGAGGCAGCACCGGCCACAGCACCACCGGCACCGGGAGGCAGCAACCGACCTTGGCACCATCAGCACCGGGAGGTACCACCAGCCACGGTGTCACCAGCACCGGGAGGCAGCACCGGCCACGGCACCACCGGCACCGGGAAGCAGTGCTGGCCACAGCGTCACCGGCACTGGGAGGGCTGGGGAAGTTCTGGGTGGAGAGGGGGTTCAGCCTCACATTTCGGGGGTCTTGGATTTATTCTTGCCGTTGAAGAACTCGGGCAGGGCTCGGCGCTCGATGGCGTGGACGCTGCGGGATAAGATGCTCGGGAAGGGCCCGGCACGGCGCCGCCGCACCGTCTGCCCAGCACCCCGCGGCACCGTTGCCCTCCTGGGCTGCGCCGTACCTGTTGTAGTCGAACCAGGCGGCGTAGCTGGGGATGATGATGTGGTGGGTCTGCTCCGTCACGTTGTCCTCGTGCAGGTCGGGGTTCTTGGCCTGCTCCCCCTTGCTCCCGGTGCCGTTCTCCTCTCATCCTACCAGAGACCAGCGCCGCATGGGCAAGGGGGTCCTGAGCCCCGCTTTTGTACCCTTCCTCATCCTCACCGAGAGCAGGATGAGGCCAGCGGCCCAGGGCAAAGCCACCTGCAGTCCCAGGGCGAGGGGGAAGGGCAGAAAGGGGCATTTTTGTGCCCAGGTGAGGGACAAGAGGGATAAAGCGGCGACCACCCAGCGACGGCGACCCCCGCTGCCGGGGTGGGAACATTTCCCTGGAGGAGTGGGGGGCTGCGGGGGGGGGGGGGGCACGGCCCCACACCTCACCTTGCCGGCTGTCTCCATGCTCTCATCTTCCTGCTCATCTGGAAGAGAGGAGCGCAGGGGCGGTTTTGGGCACCGCCAGCCCCGCGGTGCCAGGGGACCTCGGCCCCAGCGCTTGGACTCACCCAGGTCCGTCATGGTGCCGCCCTTGACAGGCGCAGACTCCGAGTCCTTCTTGGTGTTGACTGCAGCGGAGGGAAACGGCGCTGAGCACCCTGAGGATGGGCCCCCAGCCCATGCTCGTGGCAGGGGGGACCCCGTGGGGTGGCTGGTGGCCCCCCCGACCCTGACCTGTCTTGGGCAGGGTGACCTCCTCCACGTTGGGGACGGGTGAGGGCTCGTCCATGTCCTTGGTCAGGTCCTCCTGCTCCTCCTCGCGGTGCCCCCGCTTGGATTTGTTGTAGGGGGTGGAGGGTCTGCAAAAGGAGAGACCCCCCCCGTGCCCCAGTCACCACCGGACCCTGCCCCGGTGCTGGATCTGACCCTGCCGCCCCCCCCAGCCCAGGCTCACCCCTTCTTCGCGTTCTTCTTCTTGGCCTCTGGGGTGGGCGAGGGGGAGGGCGAGCGCTTTCGCTTCTTGTAGTTGCCCCCCTTTTTGTCCCGCCGGTCCGAGTCAGGGCTGTTCACCTGAGGGGGGGGTGGGGGGGGGGGGCGCTGGGTCAAACCCAGCGGATGGCCAAGCCAAGACCCCCCCCACCGTCCCGCCACTGTGGTTTTGCCACCCCGCTCTGACCTCATCCGTCAGCGTCTTGGCCGAGATCTTCTTCCTGCGGGCGACGGGGCTCTTCTCGTCCGTACACCTCGTAGTCCTCCTCGTTCATCCACTCGTTGAAGGTGTCTGTGTCCAGGATCCACTTGGCGTGGACCTGCCCGGCAGGGGTGCGGGCACATCAGGCAGCTGCCGGGCAGGGGAGGGGGCTGCAGCCGCCATCCCAGCCTGGGGACCCCCGTTACCTTCCGGGGCTTTTCCGGCGTCGGGGCGTCCTCCACAGAGGCCTCAATCTCGCTGGCGGGGATCCAGGTGTCGTAGCTGTGGGTGCAGAGGAATGGGGTGAGCGTGGCACGCACGGCGGTGTGGGCATCCCACGGGCATGGGGAGGTGGTGGTGGGGGGGTGCTCCATCAGGCTTCAGCCGCACCCCCCAGCCCCTGCCCAGGACCCCTCACCTGTCGGGGTAGTAGCCCCAGTGCAGCAGGACCTGCTTGTCGCGCTTCATGACTGGCCGGACCCACTCCTCTGTGGGAGACACGGAGCGGACTGGTGCTGAGCATGGACCCACCGGCCCACCGAGAGCCGCCCGTGACACCGAGGGCAGCTCGGGCCCCCCCCTCCCACCCCCCACCCCCCCAGCATTTCACCATGAGCTCACAGCAAGGGGCTCCCCCTCGCACCCACCTTCCTCCAGGTTCCCAGGGACGGGACAGACAATGTGGGACGCGTTGCTCTTGTCCTCGGTCACCGTGCCCTGCGAGGAGAGTAGGGGAGCAGGTCCAGGGCTCAGGGCTGGGAGGAGGCGTTGGATGGGCCCCCCCCCCGTGCCCCCCCCCCCCAGAGCTGCCACCGACCTGGTGCCTCTTGACGATGTCCTTCAGCTTGCTCAGCAGCTTGGGCTCGATCTCCTGGTGCAGGAAGATGTTGGGCCGGGCCAGGCAGTTGTTCTGGGGAAGGAGAGCAGAGCGGTGAGTGGGTAGGGGACTTGGGGGTCCCGGGGTGGGGGTGGGGGGAGCAGGGGCAGCGTTTCTTACCTGCACCAGGGATTTCTCGATGGTCATGAACATCTCCACGTTGCGGTCCATCCGCGAGGGATTCTGGAAATCGAAACGCCGCCTTATTGGAAGAAAAGAGCGACTCTCATGAAAGCCACAGCTCAGGTCTCCTCGACAGCATCCAAAGCCTGGGGGGGTGGGGGGGACACGCGCCTGAACCCCACCAGGGGTCCACAGGGGCAGGGGGACACGCCCCAGCACTTGCTTGCTATGGAGGTGGGAGCCCTACAACCAGCCCACCCCCGTGCAGCCCCTGGCCAAGGACACCCCAGGGCATTCCCACGGAGGGGACCCCCCCCCGCACCCCTGGCCCGGGGACCCCCACCCTGTCCCCTGCTGCTCCCAGGACCCCCAGCCCCCACGGGACGGGCGCAGGCGGGCGCTCACCATCCTTGGTCGCTCTTGAATTTATAGGCTGCTGCCAGGATGTGGCACAGGGCTCCTCCCGCCTTGAAATCCAAGAAGCATTTTATCTGTAACGGGAAGAAAGGGGTGGGGGAAGGGGGGGCACAAGGGGGGGGCTGTGACCCTGGTGCGGCAGGGAGCTGGGCAGGGTGCCATCCCCATGTCTGGGTGCCCTCCCCACGTCTGGGTGCCATCCCCTTGTTGGGGTGCCCCCTCCCCTTGTCAGGGTGCCCCCTCCGCATGTCAGGGTGCCCCCTCCCCATGTCGGGATGCCACCCCCACGTCTGGGTGCTATCCCTACATCGAGGTGCCATCCCCACATCAGGGTGCTGTCCCCTCCTCGGGGTGCCATCCCCACGTCGGGGTGCCATCCCCTCATCGGGCCCTGTCCCCGGGTGGGGATACAGTCCCTGCAGTGCTGGGGCACCGTCCCCAGTTGGGGACCCCGTCCCTGTGTTGGGACACTGTCCTGTGGTCCCAGGGGTGGTGTCCCCAGGACCGTAAGGCATTGTCCCCAAGTCCTTGGGACGCTGTCTGTGGTCGGGGCCCTGTCCCAGTGTCAGGGTGCTGTCCCTACGGGGACACTGTCCCCTGGCTGCTGGGGCACAGACCCTGCCCGGGGGACAGTTCCCAGCAGGACAAGTGCCCAAGTGTCACCGGGCCCTGTCCCCCAGGACACTGGGGGCCCTGTTCCCAGTCACCGGGCGCTGTCCCTGGGTGACAGGAATGCTGTATGGGGTCACCGGCATCTTGTCCCCAGGTCTTTGGGGTGCTGGCCCTGCTCAGGGCTCAGTCCCCGGGTCATCGGGGTGCTGTCCCCCCATCTTTGGGTGCTGTCTTTGCTCAGGGCCTTGTCCCCACCAATTTGGGGCCTTTTCCCTGGGTCTGTGGGGCACTCCCCCTGCTCAGCCCTGTCCCCAGGTCTTAGGGGCGCATCTCCGTGTCACCGGGGCCCCGTTCCTGGGTCAGCGGGGTGCTGTCCCCCCATCTTTGGGTGCTGTCCCTGCCTGAGGCCTCATGCCTGGGTCATCGGGGTGCTGTCCCCAGGTCTCTGGGGCCCATCTCCGGGTCACTGGGGCCTTGTCCCCAGGTCATCAGGTGCTGTCCCTGCTCGGGGCCTCGTGCCTGGGTCATTAAGGTGCTGTCCCCAGGTCTTTGGGTGCATCTCTGGGTCACCGGGGCCCCGTCCCCTGGGTCACCAGGGTGCTGTCCCCACATTTTTGGGGCACTGTCCCTGCTCAGGTCTTGGTCCCCGTGTCCTGCTGGGCTGCAGCCCCCACTGGGGCGCAGCCCCCAGCCCCCCATGTCCCTGTCTGTGCCGCCGCTGCCTGCGCCCCCTGTGCCCAGTGCCCCATTCCCAGTGCCCGGTGCCCAGTGCCCGGTGCCTGATGCTCAGTACCCAGTGCCCAGTGTCCAGTGCTTGGTACCCAGTGACCGATGCTCAGTGCCCAGTGCCGGTGCCCAGTGCCGGCGCCCAGTGCCCAGTGCTGGTGCCCAGTGCCCAGTGCCTGTGCCCAGTGTCCAGTGCTGGTGCCCAGGGCCCAGGGCCGGCACCCAGTGCCCAGTGCCGGTGCCCAGTGCCGGTGCCCGGTGCCCAGTGCTGGTATCTAATGCCCAGTGCCCAGTGCCGGTACCCAGTGCCCGGTGCCCAGTGCCGGTGCCCGGTGCCCGGTGCGGCGGGGGCTCACCGGCAGCTTGGTGAGGGGCGCGTTGCTGACGTGCTTGCCGAACACCTCCTCCTGGAACTGCAGCAGCTGCACCACCAGGCTCGACAGCGACTTGTTGGTGGGGGGCTCGGCCTGGATGTACTGCGGGGGCGGGGGTCAGCGCCGCCGCCGGGGCCGGGCCCGCGGGGGGGCGGGGGCGGCGATGGCGGCGGGGCCGTGACAGGCCGGGCCCGGTGGGGGGGGGGGGGGAGGGCCAGCACCGGCGCCCCCCGCCCGCCGCGGCGGCCTACCTTCTTGTAGTTCTTGCCGAGCCAGAGGCGGACGTTGTCGAACTGGCTGACGGTGTCCGAGGCCTCGTAGTACTTGACGTTGGGGCCGCCGTCCTTCTTCCGCACCGCCATCTTCGAGCGGGCCGGGCCGCCTCCCGCCGCCTCCCGCCGCGCCGCGCCGCGCCCGCTCTACCGCCCCCTGCCGGCCCCCGCGCCGCGCTGCGCCTCTACCGCCCCCTGCCGGCCCCGCGCCGCCCTGCGCCTCTACCGCCCCCTGCCGGCCCCGCCCCGCTCTACCGCCCCCTGCCGGCCCCGCCCCGCTCTACCGCCCCCTGCCGCCCCCGGGACGCGCCACGTTCTCCCGCCCGCGATGTGCACCAGCGCTACCCGCTCGGTACCGGCGCGGCCGGGCCGCAGCGCCCCCTGCCGATTCCGCCCCGGCACTGCGCGATGCCCCGCCCCGCGGGGCAGGGGGCCCGGCGAGGGGCCCCCGGGGCGGCGGTGGGGGGTCCCGCTGTGAGGTCACCGGGCCAGAGTGGGCGGGCGGGCGGCGGCGGCGGGGCCCGGTCTAGGCGGAGCGCGGCGCAGGGTGGCGCGGGAGTCACGGTGGCCGAGTGGTTAAGGCGTTGGACTCGAAATCCAATGGGGTTTCCCCGCACAGGTTCGAATCCTGTCCGTGACGCTGACTCTGCTTTTGCTGGGGGGCTCACGGGGTCGCCGCCAACAGGGCCGCGGGGGGAGCACGGGGCACGCGCGGGGGTGTTCCGACCCCCGTAGCTATTTTAACGGCGGGAGCAGCGGGGCTGGGGGGCGGGCGCAGTCCTGTTGGGGGATCACGTCAAGGGGGTTGCAGAGCCGGGAACAGCGGCTGGAGCCCCCCCGGGACCCTCAACAGACCCCACCCCCCCGGGACCCCCGTGGCCGGCCCGACCCTCCCAGGGGGGGTCGCGGCAGCAGCGCCTGGGAAAGGCGGGGATTGATCACAGGGCACAAAGAGCCAGAGGGACCCCGGGGCCAACGCGTGGCCCCCCCGGGAGGGGGAGGTCCCCCCAAAACCCCCAGGATTACGAGGACCCCCTGAAAACACCTGGATGGGGAAGACCCCCTATCAAACCCCCAGAATAAGGAGGACCCCCTCAAAACTCCCAGATGGGGAAGACCCCCCTCAAACCCCATGGGATGTGGAGGATCCCCCCCAAACCCCCAGGATTAGGAGGCCCCCCTCAAAACTCCTGATGGGGAAGACCCCTCTCAACCCCCCTGGGATGGGGACAGTCCCCTCAAATGTCCCAGATGGGGGAAGACCCCCCTCAAACCCCCTGGGATGGGGAGGATCCCCCAAACCCCAGGATTAGGAGGACCTCCCCAAAACCTCCAGATGGGGAAGACACACACCACCCCACCCCCCAAACCCCCTGGGACGGAAAGGATCCCCTCAACCCCCCCCGGGATTAGGAGGACCCCCTCAAAAACTCCCAGATGGGTAAGACCCTCCTCAAACCCCCTGGGATAGGGACGATCCCCTCAAACCCCCCGAGATTAGGAGGACCCCCTCAAATCTCCTGATAGGGAAGACCCCCCCTCTCCAAACCCCCTGAGATGGGGAAGACACCCCCCCCCCCCCCCAAACCCCCTGGGATGGAGAGAATCCCCCCAAAACCCCCAAATGAGGAAGAGCCCCCTCAAACCCCGAGATGGGGAAGACACCTACCCCCCCCAACCCCCTGGGATGGAGAGAATCCCCCCAAAACCCCCAAGTGAGGAAAACACCCCCCCTCAAACCCCCTGGGAGCGGGAGGCTTGCCTCAAATCTCCCAGCTGGTGAAGACCCCCCCCTCAAACCCCCCGGGATGGGGAAGACCTTCTCAAATCCCCTGGCTGGAGGAGGACCCCCCCAAGCTCCCTGGGATGGGGAAGAGCCCCCCCCAACCCCCCGTATTTTTCACAGGGGACTGGACCCCCTTTGTCAGACGACCCCGTATCCTTCTTGGCACAAACCCCCAAGGCGCCGAGACCCCCCTAAAGCAACCAGAACGCTGTTTATTGATCACTTCGATCCCGGCCTCCCGCCAGCCCCACCGGGCACCGGCCCGAGCCGCAGCCAGATCCCAGCGGTACAGGCACCGGAGGAGAAAGTACTGTAAAAAAACAATTAAACAAATGCAAATAAATTAAGTTCCCAACAAGTAAACGTAACCAGGTTCTGAGGTGCCTGTCCATGGTACTTCAAAAATAAAATAAAAAGGGGGGTGGAGGAGGCGGTGGGAAATAAGAAAAGGCCAAAAAAGAAAAAAAAGAAAAAAAAAAAAAAGACAATAAAATAATTAAAAAAAAAAGACAATAAAAAATACAGAACACAATCATGAGGGTCTGGAAAAGGACCACCAGTAACAGCAGAGAAAGCGGAGCCAAACGCTGGCAAACACGGAGCAGGATGGTGTCTTGGGGGACAGTGGGAGACACCCAGGGGGGCTGCAAGCTGGGGGGCGAGTGGGGGGGGTCCGGCCTCTCCCGGGGAGGAGAGGGGCTGGGGCATGCAAGGAGAGAGGGGTCCGAGGGCGGCGGGGTGCCGTGCCAGCCTGGGCCCCCCATGCCCCCTCGGTGGGTGCCGGGGGGCTCGGCCACGGCTGGTTTGGCTCCAGGGGGGAAACCAGGCTCGGGCACGGCGCTGGGGGCGATGCTGACGGTGCCCCCTTTGGGGACACCCCTGGCCAAGCCCCTTCCCCAGCCCCCCGGATGGGGGGAGCCGACCCCGCTGCTGCCGTGGGGCACGGTCGGAGGTGAGGCTGGGGGAGCCAGCGGCAGAGACACCAGAGAGCGAGGCAGAAAATCCAGAGGAAGCCCAGGGAGGAGGATTCGGCCACCGGAGAGGCGAGAGCTGCCGGGGGGTCGGTCCATGGCAAGAGCCGAGCTGGGCCTTTGGGTCCGGGCGGGAGCAGTAGCTCTGGGAGAGGCACCAGCACCAAAAGGCAGGATGGGTCCAGGAGTCTGGCAGTGCATGTGGAGCGCTTGCTCCTTCTCTCCTTTGAAAAGACATCGAACGGGGAAGCTGATCTGCAAGGGGCAAACGTGGAGGGGGCTGCAGTGTGTGCCCACCGCTGGGCCGAGTGTGTGAGGAGTATTTACCGGAGGCATTTAATCATTTCAGCCGGGAAGCGAGAGGTTCGAGGGAGCAGCGCCCTAAAAACACCACGTCAGCGACTGGGGGAACAGCAGCTTTGACCGGCTCCCCCCAGCCTCCACCTCTGCACCTTCCCCCTCCTCTCCCTCGTCAGCACGAAGCGTTGCTCTTCCCAAATCCTTAAATTTCCTCCACTCCGTGTGCAAATATCATCACCAGTCCCGGCTCTAGCACCATGTCCTCGCCCATGTGCTGGTTTTCGCAGGCCATCACCACCACGGCTTGCTTGCCGGGGATGCGCTTGGCCACATAGTTCTCGTAGTACCGCCGGTTCATCTGGCGCGTCTCCAGCGTGGCCAGCCCCTGCGGCCAGTTCCGCTCGTGAGCGTTCTCGATCAGCTCGTTGATGATGGACGTGGGGCAGCCGCTCTCCACCAGCGAGCGCTTGATGACGGCCTGCAGCACCGCGTCCGGCGTGGAGATCATCCCGCCCCACCGCGTCACCCGGGCCGGTTGCAGGGAGTTGACCCACCTGGTGATGGACACGGGGACAAAGAGGTCAGTGCCGTGTGGTGGCTCCCACCAAAATCGGGGAAGTGCTCCGTGCTCGGGAGCCAGGCTGGATGGGGAATGCCTCCTTTTCCCCGCCTCCCTCCACTGTTTCACCCCCACAAGACCCGGCTGCGGTGTTCAGCTCTGCTACGCACGGAAGGGACGGGATGAGAAGCTGCTTCCTCCGGCCTTTCTCAGAAGGAGGAAGGAATCTGGCAGCTTCCTGCTCCCGGGCAGGATGCAGGTGGAAAACTAAAAATGCTCCCAAGCCATCGTGCAAGCAGCTCACGCGCCACTCCCCAGCACAAACACCCCGCAACTACCTGCCCCTGCGCTTCTGCAAAGCATTTTCTGCTCAAACCGCGCCTCCGCCTCGGAAGGCACTTCACCCCCTCTCGGCCTATCCCACCCCAACGAAGCTGGAAGCCCCCCAGCTCCTCCCCGAGCAGCGCGAGAACCAGCACGTACTCCAGGATTTCATTGTACTCGATGGTCTCCTCCAGGTTCTGCAGGTTGGGGTTGACGCTGCGGATGGCGCGCATGTAGGCCTTCAGCAGCTGGATGTCCCTTTTCTGCAAGAGGCAGGACACAGCAGCGTTGGCACAAAGGGCTCAGCACCGTGGCTGCACGTCGCAAGGCTAGAGCCCACCACGTCCCTGCTGCCCGCTGGCTCAGCCACCATCCCAGCGGCTGGATGAGGTGCTGAGCAGCAGCAGAGCCCCAACCGTGCTCAGCTGGGGCAGCTCCGCAGCCGTTTTCTTCATCCACAAAACTTTTGGGGGGCCCAAGCAGGCGAGCCGGCCCCTCGCGCGCACGGACCCACCTGCTCGGCCAGCTGATGCTTGTGCTCTGCCGAGGTCTTCTCCAGCTCGGCGATTCTCGTCTGCTGCTGCTGCACCACGGATCGTAAATGCTTGATGCAGTTGTGGTTTGGCAGCTCATCTTTGGGCATTTCCAAGCTGCGGAGCGTTACAAAAAAAAAAAAAAAAGAAAAAAAAAAAAAAAGGTGGGAGGCCTCACGTTAGGGAAAGTTACACACCAGAGCACTTGGCATAACCACATCAACAGTCTCCACAACAAATCCAGTCCTGGAGGACTTGCCAAGACCCCGGGAAGCCCAGCGCCGCGACCTCCGAGCGGTGTAGGAAAGCCTGATCCCTGCCACGTCTCGTGGCCAAGCCAGATGGTCTGGGGAAGAAACCACCACCAGGTTGGCAAGCAACGGGGATTTTCCTCCTCCAAAGCGCTCGGGGCTCGGAACCAGGTCCCACACTAGGCAGCCCGTGTGGGCCTGATCCAGTCTCTGACTTCATCCGCGGAGATCTGATAGTCTCCAAGCCACCAGTCAGTCACCACCTGGCTGGATGCTTACAGCATGTGAGTGGGAAGGACGTCGACAGCAAGAGCACAGGTGCCAAGGCCAGACCCAGCGCTCCCGGCTTTGGGCAACACTTAGGAGGGAGCAGAGCTCACGCTGGAACTTTTCCCAGGGGGCTGGAGTAGCTCTGGGTGGATTCACAAAGGCTCCAGCACCCCGTTTCCAGCATCCCGTTGACACCTAAGCCCCAGCAACAAGCTGAAGAGCCAGGGGCTTTGAACCAAGTTTAAAAAGAAATGGGGTTGACTATCCTTCCCGAGCCGTTCCGCAGGCCTTCAAAGCCCTGCCACCCCCGGAGCTCTGCACCCAGAGGGCCAAAAGGTGCCAGGCACCCAACCCCGGGTTCCTTCTCCAAGCCCGTGGCCCCTGCTCTGCCCACCCTCCGCGGCAGAGCCCCCCAGGCCATCCTCACACCGCATCCCTGCTCGCAAGTCACCGGGCGCTTGGGATTGTGCTCGCAGTCATTGAGGTGAGACATCAGGTTGTCAAGTCGCACAACCGCCGTACAGCCGAAAACAGCGTTGTCACAAGTGATCTGCAGCTTTGAGAGCATATTACGCATGATCCGCGGGACGGGACGGAGGTGGGCAACCGTCACGACGCTGCGGTCCACGGGGCACGTCTGCTGCTGGGAGAACCACTGGGTGATGCAGGCATTGCAGAAGGCGTGCTCGCAGTGAGGAGCCTGCGGAGGGGCAGAGAACAGCCACGCGTTACTCCCACCCGCCAGCTCACGCCTGGAGGACAACCTTGTCCAGAGAAAAGCTCTCAGCCTTCGGAGGTTCCCGCAGCAGCTACGTGCCGCCTTGGGGGAGGAAAGCAAAGGGAAGAGGCACCTCTGTTACAAAAGCAGGCACGATGCCCACGCAGGGGAACGAGACACCAAAAGGCAGAGCTGTAGAGACCACAGCCGTGCACGGCACCTTCCCCTACAACGCCAGAAGCGCTGCCGCAGCACCATCCTCCCTTCCCTTGGAAAAACAGTCCCCACCTTCGTCCTCCTCCGGTTTTAATTTGTGTGCCCGCCCCACCAAGGTACTTTTCCCCCCAGACACGTGGTCTCTCGTAGGCAGAGCAGCTCCCTGGGACAGGGCACGGACCCCCCAGAGCAGCAGCTCTGCTCTGTCCCAGGTAACGCTGCCTCCTGGAAGGACCTGAGAGGCCAAGACAGATCAGGATTCTAAATTTAAACATTTTTCCAGGGCAGATGAGAACATTACTTCACTGTTATTTACACAGCTGGGCTCTGCTCTTGCGTTCAAGCGCAGCTGAAGGAGTATCAAGATTGGGGATGGGGAGCAGGACAGACGCCAGCTCTTCGGACAACGCTGCGCTTTCTTCCACGGAGCAGAAACTCCAAGTTCCAGGAAGGTCAGACGCGTTCAGGGTTAGCTAAGATGATTTACAAACTGTTCCCTCGGTGCCTTGGACCAGCCGCCAAAGGCAAGCAATGAGTGCAGGGCGTACGCCGAATCAGGATTCACCTTTTCAAGCTACAGGACCATCTCGGGAGCTCGTGCAGCCTCTGCGGTGACGCAGCTCGAGCCGAGCAGCACAGCGTGGTGTCTCCGAGCCCGTGTCAGACACGGCAGCGTGTGCCGGGCTGCGGCACAGCGACAGCCGCTCCTCTCCCTCGTGTTTTCCTCAAGTCCTGCTCTCCCAGGCTTCGGCTCTCCACAGAGCTGGGTCCTCTGCTCCCCTCCTGGCATTTTATCCCTTCGAGCCTGTGCCCACCCTGGCTGAGATTTAGCGATCTGGATATCCCAGCATCACCAAATGCGGACTGGGGATGTGACAGACGATAAATCAAACCCCTTTCACTGGATACTGCGGAGAGGGAGTCACTCCATGCCCAGAACACAGGGACAGGCCCTGGGGAATCTCCATCTGTGGAGATATTCGAATCCTGGGGATGAATACGGCCCCTGAGCCCTCCAAGATGGCACTGGAGGCATCCCTGCTTTGAGCAGGCAGAGGGACCTCACTGGGAGGGAGGAACAAGTTAAAAATCCTCAGAAATTTGCCCCCTTCTAACCAAGGCTTGTGCCCAGCTCTGAGCTCCTGCGGCGCTGGCAGGAGCGGGAGGGCTGGCACACAACCACCAGGCTGCTAAACGCGCTCGAGAAAAGCCTGGGAACAAGGGAGTTTGTGATATCACATTCTCAAAAGGAGATTTAAATAAACCTGCTTAAGCAAGCTGCAACTTCCCCTCTGATTTACGTGATGGCCCATTCATATGTTGACAGATTATTTTCTTTTTTAAAAAAAAAAAATAATCAAAGCTTGTTTGACACAACAGATTAGCGTAGCTGGAAGATGCTAACAACACAATTTTAACTACAATAGATTGTGGTTCCAAACACCCCCAGCCCACCAGCACAGGGAGGGCTGTGGCACACAGCCCCAGCCTCGCCAGGATCCCCACGGAGCAGCTTGCCAGCACGGCACAAATCACAGCTTTTGTGATGCAGTTTATTATTAAGCAATGAAACTGCAATAATTATCCACACATTTCAGATTAGCTCAGTTTTCTTTTAATCCTTTTTACTTCAAATGAAGCTGGATTTATGCAGAGGGTGGCGAGTTACCCAGCCCATGGCTCTGGTGGCATGCAGACCTTGAGGGGAAGGGGCAGGGGGACAAAGTCCCACGCAGAAGGCAGCTCTGCTCCACTCCGGTCAGCACTGGCAAGGGGGCTAAAAGCCCCCTTTTAATTTCCCCCCAAGTAATGGGGCTTTGCAAGACACAGTGACGAATATAGTCCTTCCAGCACCGAGAGGTACAGGGGGGCCGGAGACCACGCAGTGCTCCGGAGGGACGCTGCGCTGGAAGAGCTCGCAGTACCAAACCTCACGGGAGAGCCCCGTCCAACAGCCCTTCTGCTTCACAGGGAGCGGAGGGAGGAGTGGAAGCAGCAGCTCCACATTCCCTGAGCGGCTGCACAAGCTGCAGAGCAAGCTGGAGGATCCAAACAACCCGCCTGTGCCAGGCCCGGGCAGAGCAGCGTGCCGGTACCAGGGCTGTGGTCTGTCCATCCTCCAAGCTACGTGTGGTGGTAGGAGCTGAGCCAGGCTCCCAACAGCGAGTAAAACGGATCAGCTGCGTAGCCTGGAAGCAGCACGTGCGCAGGGAAGCAGAGAGAGTCAAGCAAGCGCAAAGCTGTAAGCAAGGGCCAAGTTTTAGCACAGCTGCTGCCATCTCTGCCTTGGGACACCACCACTGGTAGGCAGCTGCACTGAGCTTTGGCAGAGTTAAGAAGGGAGTAAGAAATGAGAGCGTAAGGGAAACCTGTCGCTACACGAGCTTATTCTTTCCTCCCCCGCCAGGGCATCCTCCAAACCCAGGACTCGAGCTCATCTCCACCAGAACCCCCGCAACCGCAGACTTTTATCCCTGGTGCTGCTGCTTCCTTACCCGTGCTGTTGCCTTAAACCATTAGTAGGAAAGTTAAGAATCCATTGAGCTCACCTAATGCACACGCTGTGTGCGGCGCCCATCATCTGATCAAGACATCTAGAAGTCTGGAGCTGCAATCGGAGGCTTTCAGTAGCCACAGTCAGTGCTCAGACAGAAACCTACCTGAACCGGCTCCTCCAGGACCCCGCTGCAGATGGGGCATATAAGGTCTTCATCAACATCCCCCTGAAAACGTGCTACATCATACCCCATCGCTCATCACTGATGCCAGAACCCTGCGGAGGGAAAAAAAGAACAGCGGTGAGGAGCAGCTGAGCATCCCGTGGTGTCCGGACAGAGCAGATCCCAGCCCTCAGAGCATCCTGGTTCCCAAGTTCCTGCTCTCTCCTCCCAGTGTGACCAGTTGCGGTAGCCGCAGGCACGGCGGGAGCTCACAGCCGAGCGCGGTACGGAGGAGGGTGCTGAGGGAAGCAAACACACCCGCTTGTGTGTGCTGAGCTGCTCCTCCGTTCTGATGCGCTGCCGGCATTGCTTCCTTCCCACGCACGTGGGAGAATCCTGCTGCAGTTCTTCTGCTCGGTGGTTGTTGGGGTTTGGGTTTTGGGGGGGGGGGGGGGGTGTGTGTGAGGGGTGGTTTGCACAGTTGTGTTTGGTTGGGAGAGCCCAGGACCACGCAGGGGCACCGCTGCAGAGCGAGCACAGTCCTGTGGGCTCAGCGGGGGGATGTGCGCCAGCGCCTGGATGAGGACCTCGCTAGAGGGGGGCTCCTGCTCCCAGCACAGAGGGTGCGCAGCACCAAGAACAGCCCCAGGAACGCAGTCCCCCTCCCCCCCCCGCCGAGGACGGCATTCCCAGGGAACCCTGTTCACCAGCTTCTCACGCTGCCTGCCAGGGGCCGACCTTGAGCTCTGCCCCAGCACACACCGGCAGTTACTGGTTCCTTTGCGGCTTGCACTGGGGAGCCAGCTCCTCCTCTTCCCTTCTCACCACCACCAAACTTGGTGATAAACCGCCACAGCCCCACAGACGCACACCGCACTTGACTCCAGATAAAGGAGCCCCCACCCCAAACACAAACAAGGAGCCAGGAGGGGTGTGAGGGCACGCGGACACTGCGTGAGGCTCCAAAGCCACCGGCCACGCCGTGAGGAGACGGCGGCACAGCAGCACTTCCAGCTGCACAAACACCAGGAGCATCGGCTTGCTCTGGAGGGCAGGTAGGAACTGGCCCTGCTGCTGCTCCGCAGCCAGATGTGGCCACACAGCCAGATGTGGCCAGCGGTGCCAAGCTCCTGCACCTCGGCCAAGTTGCCTGCACGATGCCACATATGCCCCGGCCAGCTCTTCGCAGCCCAAGGAGCTTTGGCTCCAGACAGACGTGGCCAGCAGAGCCGACGGGGGGAGCAGCACGGGAGAAGGCGATGGATGGACAGCAAGGGAGGCCGCAGGTAACGCAATCGCTGCACGGTTGGCCTTTGTGACCCTCCTCAAGTCAAAGGGCAGCAGGGACTGACTTTTAATAATTTGCTGGACACTGGAAGTCGGATAATGAATCAGCTCCACACGTACGTGTGGATACTCTGCTACCGCAGAGCGGGCACAGACAGACTCCTCTGACAGAGGCTGGGGAGGGGAAAGTCCCTGTGTCAGAGTTTGCAATTCAGATAACAAGATTAACGGCTGCAGGGAGAAGGGATCTCCAAGAAACTAGTATCGGTTGCTCTTAAACCTTCCCATTGCCTTTGGACACATGCTGCTCTCCTCCACTGGGAAGGGACCCAAATTCCTTCCCATCCCTACAGCAGCCACTCACACTGCAAGTCTCAGCACCTCCAACACATTTAAATCGGGTTCAAACCACCTGGAAGGGCAAACGTGGATGTGGAAGACCCAGCACAACAGCTCCAGGCTGCCAGCAGAGCCACAGCACCCACACAGCCTGCTAGCCCCCACCACAGAGGTGCTTCGCTTTGCTGCTGGGACCATTCCCACCTTCGCTGTCGCTCCACGCTCAGGTTCATGCCCTGGTGTCTCAATGCATCTCCGGATGCGTGAGCAGCTCCACGAACTGCCTGCCCTCTCCTTCTGCTCGGGAGACACAGCACCTACTCCTGCACAGGCACCAGGGTAGCAAAGCGGGCCGGCGCTGGGCACTGCTGCCTCAGAACCACGCTCCCTAGCACCTCTGCTTTGCCTTCTGCATCCAAGCCTCCAAATTCCAGCACCATCCTTTTCCAGCAAACAGCTGGGCAAACCTCTTCGCATCCACCCAGGAAAGAGCCAAGCGGAGGGCAAAAGACGAGCACTGAAAACCAGCCTCGCCATCTGCCAAACAGAAGCCACATCAAACCTTCCTCCAAAAACATTTCAGCACCTGCACAAGTCCCAGTGCCTCCGAGTTCTTCTCCTTCCTCGACCCAGCTGTTTCCCCCTTCTGCCAGAGATCATCAGCGGGGCTCTGCCAGCACACTGAAGCAAGCAGCACCCTGTTGCTATCGCGAAGCAGAAACGGGAGAGCTGAAAGCATCTGCAAATGCTCCAGCGAGATGGAGCTGGCAACCCAATCCTGCTAGATCCAGGGATGAATCAATGATCTGGCCCCGCAGGATACTGGATACATTTCTCCCCGGGCTCAGCAACCTGCAGGATGGCCCCGAAGAGGGTATTGCATCGCTAATACGAGCGAGCCCTACTTGCGCAGCGCTGCTCGGCATGGGCGATGATTCACGGGCTGCAGGGATCCGTCATGTGCTGAACTGAAGCACAAAGGGCTTCGAAAAATACCTTTCCTGAAAGGGCTGGTGGAGGCTCTTGGATACAGTGGGAAGTCGAGCCAAACCATCTGCAACACAGGCAAGACGCAGTACAGGGGAGCAAAGGCTGAGCAGGATCCCAGACAAACCCACTGTTACAGGAAATTACCGCAGGAAACGGCAACCGCCACCTCCAATTATACCCGATTTCAGCAAACGAGCTTCCCCATCCTGTGCAGCTTCCCGACCCCAGCACCATCCCGAGGGTTGGGCAGGGAAAGGGGATAAGCTCGCACAGATCAGAGGCCAGGCACAGAACTGGGGTTTAGCCCAAATTACAGAGAAAAGCTGGGATAAGCCACTTTCCCCCCAGCTTTCCTCGTCATCAGGCTCCTGCCTCATCTTTGTATTTGTAGATTGTCATCTTCTTGGCCTGGGGACTCCGAGTGCCTGCACACTGCTCAACACAGGAGATCTACATAGCAACAAGGGCTGGATGGTATCAGAGAGGATCAGTAATTAACAAGTCAAAAGCGCTTTGACATTCCTACCCTTACCCAAAGCCTCCTCAACATCCACCAGCTCAGACAAAGGTTCCTAATAAGCCCTTGGGGAAGTAGAGGAGAGGGAAGAGGAAGGCAACAACTCACTCCCTAGCGAGGGCAGCCTGTCACATCCCCACGGCAGGGATCCCCCAGCTCCGGAGGGGCCAGCATCCCACCTCAACCCCCAGCTTGTGCTGCTCTTCCACCCTCCCCACAACCCCACCGTTTAAATAAACAAATACGACACCTGAGAGCTAAGGCAGACCCATCGCCATCAGCTTCCCCTACTCTGGTCACAGAACAGTCATTCCTACCTGCACCACGCATTGCAGTTTTGCTCCAAATTTGGGGAAAAAAGGGGTTTCACTCGAGTTGCCTGGCAGGAGCTTACCTCTGCCCTTCAAACGGCCGTGCAGGATCACAGCGAGCAAGGCTGGGGCTCCTCTGACCCAAAGCACATCTGCCCCTCTTTCATCTTAGCAGCAACCACACAGATAAGATTTCCACGGTGTTATTGTGCTGTCTTCCAGCACAATAACTAGCTGTTCCTGCCCTCAGAGGAAAATTCATGGCTGATAAAATTTTTTCTGTTGACAAAAGGGAAATTAATGGCTTCAAAAAGCTCCCCCCCCTCCTTGGGGGGGGGGGAAGCAAAAAAAAAGTATTAAAATGTCTGCATGGGAGCCCATGGATTTGTTCCACAGCCCCCAAAGCACATGTTCACATGTTCCCTCCTTTTTGCCACAATATGTTCGAGCTGCTGGATCCCAGACACTCCGGCTGAGCCAAGCTTTCTGCCTGGTTGACTGCTCCAGGCACAGTCTGTGGAGCAAGCCAGCATCTACTGGCTCCAGAGGAGCTCCCCACTCCACCGGCACAGGGAGGCTGATTCATCTGGAGCTCGCAGGGTTGTACTTCCACGCTCCTCCTCACCCACGCAGCCAGCTCTCCTCGGTCAACAGCTGTTTCGGGCTACAAGCACACCTGGGCAAGGATCCAGAGCAACCTGGAAAGGGCCTGGCCCTAGAGAGATTTGCTGGGAAAGCAGCATCTTCCATGAGATCTCACCAGTTCTCACCAGTGCAGAGCTGGCTGTGGGTCCCAGGGCAGGAGCAGACACCTCCACCTGCTTCACGTGCCAGGCTGTCGGGAGACACTGACTCAGCTCCCAGGAGCTGATGAGTACGAGTGTCAGCAATGCGAGCAAGGATCAGCGCAGAGGCAGACACCAGCACGGAAGGGAAATGAGTTTCACCCACACGAACGATGTGCTGGCTACAAACCTCCCCCCCCCAGGCCCCCAGAGCCTGAGGAGGCGAAGGTTTGAAAGAGACACCGACCCACCTCAACCCACACCGCTGCACCAAGCGAACGGGCAGCGGGGACGACTCTGTACTCGCAGCTAGAGCTCACCCAGATAAAGCAACCTGGTCCAAGGCAAACAACAACAACAACAACAACAACAAAAAAAAAACCAGCGAGAACAATGCGATCGTCGGAGCGGAGCCAGCACCTACCTACTAAACACATGGCAAAAAATACGCCTGGAAAAAAATCAGAGCACAATGGTCAGTAGAGCCAAGGACTGGATGATGAGCAGCAACCACCCCAGGGTCTCGTCTTCAAACACAAGGTGTCCAGCTCCTCCCTGGGGACACCAGCCCCTGGCAGCATCTGCCAGCTCTGCTGCCTGCGCTCCTTCTAGCAGCAGATCCACGCAGCCAGCCCCTCTCCTGCGCCAGTATCTGGTGCCAGTTCACTAGGGAAGCCCATCCCTTCTGTGAAAATACAGAAGACCAGACAGAATCCCTTAAAAAAATTAAAAACAAACAAACAAAACAAATCAAACTTAATTAGCCTGTGCTGGAAGTCTCCGGCACCAGGCTTTGCTTGGTTCTCAGGAAAAAAAAAAAAAAAAAAAAAAGACACCATTTTCTCATTAATTCCAATATAAGTGTTGCCAACAGATACTGAGCCGCTTTGCAGCTGGGATAGCTCGGAAGAAACCTGTTCTGTGAGCAATGGTGGTTTTAATAATCTTTCCTAATTTCATCAGCTTTGTGAGCCAAAAGAAATAGAATTAAAACCAGAAAACGAGGGGGAGGGGAGGGAAGGGAGAGAAAACAACATATGGATGCAAGAGGGGCTGTTCTGTAGCAGTTAAAGCCCAGCATGGGAGCCAGGACACCAGCGATCTTCTCACTGGTTTGCACTGTGTGTGTTCTGGGGCACCACGCTTTGTTGTCTCTGTTTCCCTGCTGTGAGTAAATACGGAACATCTCCGGGGTGCTGCACGGTTTCTGAAGCAGCCTCGCTGACATTGGAAAGTTTCCAGCAGGGTGGGGGGGTGGGAAAGTCACCCAAAAACTGGAAAAAAAAAAAAAAAAAAAAAAGTCAGAATTTTGCAGTGACCGGCTACCAGCGCTCAGGACCTGCATCCAGGTAAGCTGGTCTCCACTGCCAGGAGTTCAGATCACACCAAGAAAAGAGGCTTGTCCCACACCGCCGGTGGGACGGCAGAAGACCCGAGACAGCCTGTCACCCTGTGGGCACCCAGGAGGGAGCCCCCCCCTCTGCTGGGGGGCTGGCGTTTGGCTCAAGCGCTTCGCAGAAGGCACCTGCTGGGCTCCAGCACCCCAGCCAGGTGAGGAGGCTGCTCCGCTGGGATCAGGCTGGCGCCAGGACGCAGGCGAAAGGGCTCTGCTCAGCCGGATCACCGGTCCAACGAGCAGACGGAAGGTGGAAGAGTCACCGGTGTTGAAGCTGGGCCCACGTCCGCACCTCGCGGCTTTAAAGCAGCTCCCGACTGACCTGACACGGTGCAAGTTTCACAGGAAACCCCTCAGGTCAGCAGCCAGGGCTGGCTCTGGTGACAGCAGCCTGTTCCCGTAGGACGGAGAGGATTCACCAGCCCAGCCACAGCGCGCAGAGATGCCACGGTCTGTCGCTCTCCTGCGAGTGACCCAGTTTGTGCAGCCCAGCTGGCCGGCGGCCGCTGGCCAAGCCTGGGTGGTTACTTGCCTGCCCTCCTGCCAGCACGGCTCGCTACAGCCCCTGGCATCTGACGTCTGGGCACTTTAGAGCACATGCGGCAAACTTGCTGGGCTGCTGCAAGCCACGTCCTCGAGGTGAGCACCCAGCACAGGCCACCCTGCTCCAGGGCTAGAGCCACCCAGCAGCTGTGGGGCACTGGGGACCCATCAGCCAGCGTGAACAGCCCCAGCGTCACCCCAGAAAGGAAGAGCAGGAAGATTAACAAGAACAATATTGAATCCAAACACGCAGCATAATCTAAAGCTGGCTAGAAGCCCCTCTGCCTGACCTAGATGTCCAGCGACCCAGTTTCTAAACACAGGACAGAAACAAGCCCAGTGCCTGTTGTGCATTCCTGGCCGGAGCAGCTCCCCTGCGCTGCCGGCGCTGGCAGGGAACCGAAGCGGGCACTCGCTGGCACAGAGGCCGAGCACAAATCCAAACTTTGCCCTAATCTGGCACTACCAGCTCCCTGCTCAGACACGGGCCCCGTTAGGATTTAACGGCGAGGGAGAGTTGGCACAACATCCACCCCATAGCTTCTCTGGCAACACCAGCAGTGCCACATCCCCCACGGCCCCTCCGTCCGGGGCTGCACACCCGGCAAGGGGCACGGATGGGAGCACCACGGCTGTGCGTTACGGGAGCACGCGGGCAGCGAGGAGAACAAGCGCTGAGCTTCAGGAGACACAGGCGGGGAGCCACCCACCTTCCACACCACGCTCCCCTCACCCCACGGGGCTTCGCCAGCTCGATCGAGCCCCACAGACCTGGCCAGACCCTTCCGAGCGACCGCGTTTACAGCCTTGATGCGCGCCAGACCTTCCTGGCCTTTCTGATCATGACCCTGACTTTGCTGGTACGAAATCACAGCCCGTGCTCACCCGCGTTACGCGCTGCTCGACAGAGTGGATCCGATTGCAAAAGCCAGGAGCAAAATCAAGTGAGGTCCAGAGTCCACCCCACGTGGGTGACCCCCAGCCCCACCGTCCCCACGCTCAGCGCTACCGGCGAGGTCCGGAGGGGTGACGCAGCAGCCGCAGGGTCAGATTCGTGGCATCGCTCTGCCTGTTCCTTTGCTTCTTCCCACTGCGCTCGCACCTGGCTTGCCTGCATGTGTAGCATGAGCCCACATGGTTTACTGGTTTTCCCAGGAATTCCTGCATGCATTTGAGACATCTACAGGCCACAATCTTAAAAAACCGCTGGCGCAGAGGAGAGCGCTGGTCTGCAAGCCAGGCCGGTTGCTTCACCTGCCCGACTTCAGTTTCTCCACCGAGAGTAACCGGTGAAGAGCCGGAGATACAACAAACCAGTTCTGCCTGCATGCACACCACCAGTAACCACCACCTGCTCGGCATATGCATAATTAACCACCCCGCTAATGACACCATGAAGCAGCAGCACTCCCTCCCCACCAAAAAAGAAAATTGATCACTCCGCCAGCCTCAGCTGAAACGTGACTCGTTCGCTCCTCTCCAGCGTTAACGCACAGGGCCTCTAATTGCTGTTGCACATACCCGGGGAAGCAGACAGCAATTTAAAGTAATTTACGCTCCACTCGCAGGAAAAGCCAGCAAAGCAATCCTAACAGCAACTCCAGCTCCGGGGAAGAGCCCAGCAAGCCCCTGCGCTCCGCGATACGGCAGCACGACACGCTCAGGTCTGCACGCAGACCGGCACCGCCGCTCTCCAGCCTCGGACCGAACGACAGCAAGGAGCTGGGTCTGATTGATTTAACCAACGCTAACTACTCTCCTGATTCTTGCTGACTAATCCTTTAAAGGGTTACCACCCGCTTCAACATAATTGGTGAGCTCATGTACTTGTTTTGGAACAATGGTGACAGGAGTTAATTCATTCCTTCTCCAAACCGGGTTTCCTTCAGCAGGAAGAAAACCCGACAGATGCGGCACACTCGCTGCAGTCCCTCCCACACCTGAAATAATCGATATTCCCCCAGGCCTAAAAACTTTCCTTGGGTGGAGGTGTTTCTTCCAAGTGTTTTAACCACCTAGCAGAGACTTCAGGAATGGCTGACTGTAATCCCCAAAGTTTTAGTACAGGCTATTTTGACTCAAGAGGTCACAGGCAAAACACAGAAAAATATTACTCATTATTTGCTAATTAAAAGCCAAAAGCATTGAGAGTAAAAATCTCAACAGCTCTTCCCATAAAGATTTCTCCTCCAGTGTTGATCTTCTGTTTGAAATTAGCCAGGGAACAAAACTTCCCAATGGGAAAAATTAAAAAAAAAAAAAATTCCTTTTTCCAAAAAGCCTTTCACAAGTCAAGGAAGCTTTTGCCCAAGTACATGCAGGCAAACAAGATCACAAGGAAAGCGAGGTTAAACAATCATTCTCGGCTGTATAATAGGAGGAAAACACATCAATCTTGAGGCCCTACCCATGTTAAAGATCTCGTTTCGGTAGCTGGCAGAAGGACAAACAACCTGTTGAGGAGCGCCTATTGCTTAACCCCTGCAGAATCGGGTTAGAGGGCTCTGCCACCCAGCAAAGCCATTCCTTATGCTGGGAATCTCTTCTGGATCACTAAAGCCCGACTGATAGTCCCTGGAACACCCAAGGCATCGTGCCCAACGCTGGCAGCACCTGAATATCCCACGATGTGAAACGACGCCACCAGTACCAAAAAGGCCCAGCCGGTCTGTGGTCTCTCCCCACTGTGACCCAACAACCTCATCCCGTTTCCATATTTTTAATGCATTGAAAGGATTTAAGTGGAAGAGGCTGGGGGCAGAACTGGAAATCAGCCACCACAAGAAAGGAAAGCGCAAAAAAAAAAAAAAACCAAAAAAAACCCCCCTAATCTTTGGGAAGTTCCTTGAGGCGGCTGCTGAAAGCGGAGCGGCTCTCGGCACACCAAGGTGACATCATGCTGTGCTGCCAGTGTCACCTCTGCGCCTACAGAAGCAAAGGATGATCTAACAGGGAGGTGGACAACCCCGAGCGCAGCCGCGGGGCAAGGGCATTATCTCCTTGGACCGGGCAAGGCTCATCTGAAAAAACAGCCAAGCAGCCCAGGCAAAGCTCTGCGGTGCCCCAGCCCTCCTGCCTGCAGCAGAGCCCACTCGCTTGGCACAAGGCAGCTTTTATCCATCCCATCCCCAATTCCACAGCTGGAAAACTGCAAGAGCAGCTCTCTTCCAGAACTGCAGGATGAGTGGGAGCAACATCCACAGAGCAGATGAAACCCCTGCTCCTGCACCCTTACCTTCAGCCCGCAAGGATCGTGACAAGATCTCCCCGGTTGCCACGTCCTTGGTGCTGTGGCAAGTCCCACAGCCCTACGAGGAGGAGGATCCAGAACGGCAGCGGACTGCGAGCCTCTGCAGCGCAACAGAGCAGCTTGGGGAACCAAGTTTGTTGCCGCAGGTTGCTAAGCCATGGCAACAGCTTCTGGGGGGGGAAAATTAAAAAAATAAAAATAAAAATCACACATTGTTTTGGGAACATCGAGGTCTGCTCTTTATTAAGACGTTCTGACAGGGTGGCCTGACCTGGAGCTACTGAGCTGCCCACCCAATTCCTGTCACCTCCCTTCTGTACTTTCTTCTGATCACGGCCTTCCAAAGGTCAGGAATTCCAGCTCCAGCGCCGTGAAGGGGCTTTGATGCCACAGTCAAGACTGCCAAAGGGGTGGAAATAACACACCAAACCCCCCAGATATGCAACAATGCTGGGATAACTGGGAGAAGACTCAAAGGTCAGCACCACTTCCGTGTTGGGGAATGAAACCTTGTGGCCGATTTCCACAAAACAGCATTGTATTTCTCCAAAAATACTTGGACAGGAGGGGGGACGCACTCCTTTGCACGGCTACACCCATGCTTTTGTCTCCTGCCCCGGCTGAGCACCCACCTGCCTTGTGGAGGCTGCTGTCCCCCAGCTGCAGCACCGGGGCAAGACCCTCCCCACGACCTCCCCCTCCAGCACGAGGGCTGCCACTGTCACACGCGGGAGCGGGGTACGCACAGAACCGCAGCCTGCCGAGCCTCAGGTAACCGCACCCCAAGTTTACCAGAAGGGAAACGTTCCAGATCCAGGCAGAGCCACACATTCCTGGTTTTGTTGTGCTACGAGCTTAGAATATTTTTCTAATATCCCCCACTTGCTGCATTTGGACGCTGCAAAGTCTCTTTTATTTTGCTCGCACTCCGGCTGCAACAGCTCCTGCCTACCAGGGACCTGGGCAGGAACCAAGCTCCTGTGACTCGGGGTCCCAGTTCCCATTAAAAACTACTCAAGCCGCCAGCTGCTGAGGCACTGGCTGCCCTCCCCATCTGTTGCCTGAGCTCTGACACATCCCACAAACCCCAGAAATCACGGAGGAATGCGGTGCAGCACGCTGCCGCAGCCCACAGTGTGTCTACAGGCAGATGCAGCAAAACTGGAGGAAGCCACCGACAGCCCAGAGGCAGGAACCCGGGCTGGGGAGCTGCAGGGACACCGGCAGGCTCTGACCGGGATGGGGCCTCGTCCACACGCCAGGCCCACGAGACGTGGTTTTTCTGGAGTGTTCATGGCTACAGATAAGGCAGAGAAGGACGACGAGGGTCTGCAAGGTGGGCTTCCCTTTTTAGATAAGTGGAACAACCCGCTTGTGAACAGCTGGGGCCGTACTGGAATCACACGGCGCAGCTTTACCTGGCTCTGCCAAGCATTTTATTTTCCGGTCTTGTTTCTTAAGGTGTCAAGGCACCAAGAAAATGAAAAGCCTAAATCCGAAATTAAACTATTTTATGGTTGGTGGTTCCCCCCCCCCCCCCTCCCAGAAACAGCAGATGCGAGTCGCAGCCAGCAAAACACCTGAATACGCACACTCGGATAAAGCATCCTGCATCGCCGCTCCGTCCGTAGCCTGTCCCCTCCCAACTCTACCCGCGCCCCCAGCAGTGGAAGCGAAAGGAAATCACGCTGGGCAGCTGATTTAAGCAGGGGCCACCGTGGTGCCCTGGTCCCTGCCGCAGGAAGGCAGACCTGGCAGGCAGGAGGACACCCAGGAGCCTCTGCCCCCACCAGCAGCACCCGAAGAGGTCCCAGCTCCCCGCAGCCCCTCGCTGACACAGCTCAGCAGCCTGGCCCACGTGGGTCGGCCAAGCATCCACGCTCCCGGTCAGACCCACCTTGGATTGCGCTACCGCCGTACCGAGCAAGCCCAGGCTGGCTGCCACGTGGAAATCATAAGGCAAGAAGACCAAAGAGCTTTTTGCCTTCGGTCTAAAGCATTTGGATGCGAGGGATCTCTTTAGACTCAGTGAATAATCCCATCCTCGCAGCAGAACAGCACGGATCCTATTCAGTCAGGAGTGTTTCCTGTTTTCTGCGGCGAGGAGCCCACACAAGCAGCTGGCCAGTCACCAAGGCGACTGATCCGCGAGAAAACACAGGCAGAGACCGCTGAGCAGCGAAACTCGGGCGTGCTTGTACCTTTAGCTCCGTTTGAAGCTCACTTTGCATCGCCTCCAGCTGTCTCTGCTGCCTTTTGGGATGCCTTTCCTGAACTCCAGGCTCATCAGTGGGTTTCGTTAACAAAGCACTTTCCCTGCAAGTCACGGGGAACCTCGCTCTTTCAAGAGTGCTCTGGGAATTCCAGTCTCTGCCCTTCTTCCAGAGCACCGAGTGAAATAAAGAGATAGAGAAATCAGGCAGGGGCAGTTTCTAAGCCAGTTTGGCAGGACTTATGTCAAACCTCTGAAATTTAAGGAAGATCTTGCTATTTCCCTGTAGACATTCATGTACAACAAAGATCCTTTAACGGCTTTAGAGCAAGAGCTGCGTCCTGCACTATGAACCTCCACAGGCTGCAATCTCTAAACGGTGATCTAGGCAAATCTGCTGGGGGAGAGATCAGGCAGTGACCAGCTGGGAGAACAGCCGTACACGTTGCGCTGTCAGCTGCAACAGCGGGGCCGTCAAGACAGAGCCCTTCCTTGTTAACAGAGCAAAACCAAAGATTTCAGATAAACGACTTCAAAGTTATTGGCAGCAGCCAACCGAAAGCCCTGCGAGTGTATATAAAGCAACACCCCAGAAAACTGCTGTTGTAACTCTAACCATTCACGTGTCGGAGGCTCCACGTGCGTGGAGGAAGGATTTAAATGCATCCCCTGTGCACAGATGGATAAAAATTTGAGAGGTGCTTGATTTACCTTCTGTGGCAGAATTCCTCCCTAAGTAGCAAAGAGGCAGGGCTGGGCTGGGTTTACTCTTTTCAGGGAGACGCTCCCAATGGCCCATCTTTTCCCCTTCCTCTTCTACAGTTTAAAATGTCGTTCTTCAAGGGCCAAGAGCCACTGCCACGCAGGAGTCATAAGGTCAGACAGGACAGATCTGGTCATGAGGGGGGGGAAAAAAAAAAAAAAAAAAAAAAAAAGGAAGGAAAGATGAGCATGGTAAAAACGGAGGTGGGAGGCCGTGCCCTGCCCTTCACCCCCTCTCCAGACCCAGATGAAGACACCTTCTCTTCCTCCACACATGAACCCAGGCCTTCCGCCACACAGAAGGGAAACCTGCATTTCCCGAGGAGCCTTTGCAACTCTCCTAAAAAGCAGAATAAACTGTGCAGAACCCCCTGCAACACAAGCCTCCGACGCAGACACACGTTCCCCTGCGGACAAGGGTCCGCAGTTGGTCACGAGACCAGAGAACCACCACCGCACCTCATACTGCTCCTTTCTTTGTCTTCCAACCATGTGAAAAAAAAATAATAAATAAAGGTGAGGCAGAGTAATTTTTTTAATTTAAACAGAAAGAATAAGGGTCCTCCGGAGCCCCTCCAGTCTTGGAGAGCCCTTCACACTTCCCAGCCTCCTCGTCAGGCTGAACACGACCAAGCCAGCGATTTAAACATCACTTGCCTCCCCGTGGCACTTTGCTTCGGGAATTCCGGCCCTCGGCCAGAACTCCGCTTGCCTCACACCCCCACCTCCCTCAGCTGGGGGAAAAGCTCGGACAAGAGGAGCTCCCAGCAGGATTGCTGCAATGCTGGAGTGCCTCGTGCGCAAGGAAAGAAATATTTGCCCAGTAGGTAAAATCTCAGCTTTTAAGTTACGCAATCCTGCTAAAATAGTTTCCCCAAATGCCACCTTAAGATCTTCTGACACAAATCCAAGTTTTTCTTGCAACTCCTCTGCTCGCTCTAGCATTGCAAAAATTGACAGCAGGGAAGCTGGATCTGAAAAGACGTTTTGGTTTCATCTGCTGGTCTCGGCAACAAGGATAAAAGCAGCTCAGAAACACCCCTGGATGTTACCACTGCAACAGAACAAGGCATGAGGACGCCAAGCCCCCAAAAAGCCGCTTTGTCGTTATTGTAACAAAAAAGTTTACCTGATGCTGTTGTATTTTTGTACATTTTTTCATTATCACCTAAAACTGTACGAAAAAAGGCTGAGGCCCTTCTGTAAGACAAGATGCCACTGAGGTCAGGTGCTGACAGTCGAGACAAGCAGCAGGACATAGCCTGCTCTGCAAAACCTCGTCGCAAATAAGCCTTATCCCATTTAATTACCGACTTCCCTCTACTTCCTACCCTCCTCAAACAGGCAGACAGGCTTGTGATGTGCTCTGCAGGTCAGGCCTCCGAGAAGAGGAAGCTGCCTGCGTTCCCCACATTCCTGTGTCAGAAGCGACAGGCGCTCCCCTTCCAGGGCTGCGCAGGGATTCCCCACCCCTCACCCCGGCAGCACCCCCATCCCCAACCTCGCCACGCCAAGCAGCACCCAGAGGCTGCAAGAAATTTGTCATCGGAGCAACTTTCAGCACAATTAAAGTCTTCCCTTCAAAAGCTACTAGGCGAGGAACAGCCGGCGAAGCCCGGGTGTCTTCACGGCGCTGGGTGCTCAGGCGGGACCAGCACCTTCGCAGGCCACAGCGGGTTTTGGGGTTTCACTCCACCTTTGTGGCCACCTTTGGCCAAGCCCCACAAGTGTGTCCGAGCCCACTCGGGTCCTGGCAACCGGGGACACGCGCATTGGGGGAACAGGATGGGGGGGGACACACGACGACGACAGGATGGGAGGAGGGAGGGGGACACGACATGCTGCCGGAGGCCAAAGCCAAGAGATTCTCCTCAGGACGCAGCCGAGGGTGTCAGGGACGGGCTCCCACAGCACACAAAGACCCCGCAGCGCCAGGGCCGTGCCCCCCCCCTCGGGGCTCTTCCCCCCTCCCCACTTCCCCCCACGGCCTGGGGGGTTTCACGCTCACTCCCAAAGCGGTGCCCACCCCCAGCAGCCCTCCCCCCGCCGGAACCGACCTCCACCCTACACAAGCCCCGGAGCACCGGGCTCCCACCAGCCCGGCCCCGGGGGCCACAGGGACCCTCACGGCCCCTCACCGAGACGCCCGACCCCCCTCGGTGCTCCCCACGGCAGCCGCCCCGCCGCATGGCTCCCGGGGCCGCATGTCCCCCCCGCCCCCTAGTGCCCCTAAGGCCGCCTCCAGCCCCAAGGGCCTCCCCCCGCGCCGGGCCCGGCTCCTTCCCCGGGCCGCTCCCCAGCCGGCTCCCGCTCTGGCCCCCCCTCGCCCCACAGCCCCCCCGACCCCCACGTACCGCCTGCCGCCCGGGCCCGGGCCGCTCCGGGACGCCGCGGGGCTGAGGGGCGGCCGCGGCCTCCACCGCCTCCCCCCGCCCGGCCCCCGCCGCGCTGCTACCGCAACCCCCGCCCCGCCGGAAGCTCCCGCCCCGCCGCGGCCGGAAGCGGCGCTCTGGCCGTCGAGAGGCGCCGAGGAGCCAGAACTCGCTGGTCGGGGCGGGCTCCATGACCCGCGAGGGGCGGGGCATGGGCGGGGCTTCCTCCTTACCGCCCCCTGGGACCCGCCTTCTTCTGCTATTGCACTGCTATTGGTCAGAGAAGAGGCACGTCCTCCGACCCCGGCGCGCTGATTGGCCGCCTGAGGTGGCGGCCGGCAACTTCCGGGAGTGCCCGCGGCGGCGGCGCTCCGGCAGGTCAGCGCGCGCAGCGGGGCGGGGGGGGCAGCCGCGCGGCAGGGCCGGTGAGCGCCCCCTGGCGGCGGGGCGGGAGGGCAGGGCCCCGAGCACGCCCGGGCCTGGGCCCGGTAGCCCCCTCCCCGGTAGCCCCAGAGCCCGGTGGTCCCAGCGGTGCTGCCCCCGCCGCTGGCTGAGCCCCATCCCCGGGGGCCCGTCCCGGGGGCGCCGGGGGGTGTGTGTCCCCCGGTGTGTCCCCCCACCCCGCGGTGTCCCCTTGTGGGGCTGGGGGTGACGGCTGCGTCTGCAGGGCCCCCGCCGGCACCATGAGCACCGAGACCGCTGGTGAAAGACGTGAAACCGGGGCTGAAGAACCTCAACCTCATCTTCATCGTGCTGGAGACGGGTGGGTGTGATGGCGGGGGGGGGGGGGGCGGGCCGGGGCCACGCGCCCCCCCCCCCCCCCCCGCCCCCCTGACCCCCTGCCACCCCAGGCCGGGTGACGAAGACGAAGGACGGGCACGAGGTGCGGACCTGCAAGGTGGCCGACAAGACGGGCAGCATCAACATCTCGGTGTGGGATGATGTGGGGAACCTCATCCAGCCCGGCGACATCATCCGCCTCACCAAGGGGTAGGACGGGGAGGGGGCACCCCCGGGGTCCCCACCCACCCCCCAAAACGCTCCCCCTGCCTGACACCCCCAGCCTGACGCCCCCGACCCTTCCCCCCCAGGTACGCGTCTGTCTTCAAGGGCTGCCTGACCCTCTACACGGGGCGCGGGGGGTGACCTGCAGAAGATTGGCGAGTAAGGAGGGGGCCGGGGGTCTCGCTGGAGCAGGGAGGGGTGTTGGGGGGGGGGGGCTGGGATGCAGCAGGGGGACCCCATCGCCCCCCTTTGCTGGCAGGTTCTGCATGGTCTACTCCGAGGTGCCCAACTTCAGCGAGCCCAACCCCGAGTACGTGGCGCAGCAGTCGCAGAGCAAAGGGGTGAGTTGGGGGGGGGGGCCCAAGCTGGCAACCACCGAGACCCCCTGGCCCCCCGAGCGCGACCCGCTCCGGCACATGGGGTGTCACCTGGGGTGTCACCATCTCCTCTGCAGGCCCAGAACGAGAGCGTGAGTCCGGCTGCTTCACAAACCAGCCAGGGCCCCCCCGCAGCACCCCCAGGTAGGTCACACAGCCCCCTCCCCCACCTTGGGGACATAGGAGGGACCCCCGGGTGTCACCCCCCAGCTCGAGGGTGCCTCCAACATCACCTTCCTCCTGGTGTTCTGCTCCGCTTCCAGCCCCCGACAGCCAGAACGGGAATGGGCTGAGCCCGGGGGCCCCCGCGCACCCCCCCAGCGCTCCCGCGCACCCCCCCCAGCGGCCGCATCACCCGCAGCCAGCCCGGCCACCCGGCCCTGCCGCCGGCCCCGTCAGCAATGGCAAGGAGACGCGGAGGAGCAGCAAAAGATAACGGGCTGGGACCCCCCCACGGCCCCTCTCCCTCCACTCCCCGGTACAGTTTGAGGGGGGGTCCCCGGCCCTGAGCAGCCCCCAGGGTGAGGAGGGGCTGGCTGGGCCCCGCTGGCCCCACTCACGTGCCTCCAGGGGGGGCGAGGGTGGCCTGGGTCCCCCAGTCCTGGGCCGGCCGGGCTCGGGGGGTCCCGGGCAGGATGGGGCTGAGCCGCGCGACTGCAGCCTGGCCACCCCTGGGTCTGGGGGTCCACAGCCCCCCCCCGGCTGTGCCCCCCCCCCCGCCCCCAGCCACCGCCTGCCCTCGTGTGTGCCAAGGCAGGCGCCTGGGACCTGTTGGGGCAGGTGTTAATAAAAGTTGATTAATGAAGGCTGACCTGCCTGCGCCTCGCCTGCTCGCCACCCCCAGCCCCGGGGCGGGGGGTCCCGGGCCCCCCTCGCCCTTTAAGGCCCTCCCCGCGGCCCCTCCCGCCACGGGGGCTGGCTGGGAGCAGCGCCTGGTGACCCTTGCCCCCCCCCCGGTTCGGGTGCAGCAGACGGTGCGGCCGTGGCACGGGGACGGGGGACGGGCAGTGGCGTGCCCCCCGGCCCCCGCCATCGGCACAGCGCGGCCCCAGGTGAGACCCTGGGGGGGGGGGCGCGGCGGGGGGGGTGCTGGGGGGCGCGGGCGATGCCGGCGTGGTACCCAGCGGGACGTGGCCCCCGCAGATGGGATGATGCCGTGAGACCCCACCAAGGTGGGGGGGGGTCAGCTCTGGGGAGGGTGGGGGCACCCCTGGCGCCTCGCGCCGCGGTGGGGATGGCGGCGGGGCGCCAGCTCCCGGAGTCACGGGATTTTCCCGGCCCCATGGCATCGGTGGGTCCGGGTCCCACGTGGAGTGGGGCGGACGGACCCCACGGCCATCCCGCCCGCGCTTCACTGTTCCCCACGGCCCCCACGGTGGGGTGGGAGCTGGAGGGGGTGGGGTGGGGGGGATGTGGCCACGGTGGGGCTGTGGGTGGGTGCCTGGGGGGCACGGGTGGGGGGCTGGGGGAGCGCGCGCCCTGCTGGGGGGGTGCCCACCAGCGTTATCTCCCTGCCCGGTGAAACATTAACTCCAACACAAAAGCTGCCCCAGTTGCAAAACCTTCCCCTCAAGGACAAGTGTCACCGCGTGTGTCCCCCAGCCTTGTCCCCACGCCCCCCCCCCCCCCCCTCAATCGCCCACCCTGGCAGCCCAGCCGATGGGGAGCACGAGGACAGCCGGTGGCCTTGCCCGCCCCCAGCCCCACTCCAGGGTGGGTGTCCCTTGATGGGGGACACAGGGACAGTTGGTGGCCTTGCCCAGTCCCCCCAGCCCCTGTTCCTTGATGGGGGGCACAGGGACAGCTGGTGGCCTTACCCAGTCCCCCCAGCCCCTGTCCCTTGATGGGGGGCACAGGGACAGCTGGTGGCCTTACCCAGTCCCCCCAGCCCCTGTCCCTTGATGGGGGGCACAGGGACAGCTGGTGGCCTTACCCAGTCCCCCCCAGCCCCTGTCCCATGATGGGGGGCACGATGGTGGCCTTGCCTGCCCCCCCCAGCCCCTGTCCCTTGATGGGGGGCACAAGGACAGCCGGTGGCCTTGCCCAGCCCCCCAGCCCCACTCCCCCGTGGGTGTCCCTGTGCCCCGGTGCAGGGCCACGTGTCCCCCGCCATGTCCCTGGTGCCGCCTGTTGCTTTCCAGTTGTCCCCAGGGCGGGGGGACACCCCACATCTACACCCCACGGGCCGGCGAGGGGGCTTGGGGACACCGCAGCTCCCACCGCCTTCGTACCAGCGCCCTTTTTCTCCCCCAGCTCTGCCGGGGACCCCCCGCCGCTGCCTGCAGGATCCGGCCCCATGGGCCCCCCTGGCTCCTCCTGGGCGCCCTGGGGCTGCTGGCTCTGGGGGCCGGGGGGGGGCCGGGGCAGGACGCGGCGCAGGAGCACGGCTACTACCTGCAGCAGCTCTTCGGGCAGTACGGGGCCAACGGGACGCTGCCCTTCGAGGGGCTGGCGCGGCTGCTGGGCAGCCTGGGGCTGGGCCGCGTGCAGGTGGTGCAGATCCAGCACGAGGAGCTCGGCCATGGCCACGTCAGCCACCTCGACCTGCTGGAGGTGCAGGAGGAGAAGCACCGGCACCGGCACCCCCTCTGGAGCATGGCGGGGACCCGGCACCCAGCACCCCCGGCACCCAACCGCCCCTCCAGGTACCTGGAAACGCACCCCCTGCCCCCCCTGCCTTGCCCGCTGCCGGGGGGCTGCCCCCAAAGCTTGGCGTGACATGGGGTGGCTCATTCGTGCTCATGGCCCCCCCACCCAGCCCGCGGCCATCCCAGACAAAAAGCTGGATGAAGCCGGTGCCCGTTGAGCCCCCCAGTGCTGGGGTCACCCCCTGGGAGCCACGGGGCCCCCCCAACCACCACCCCGGCGGGACCAGCCTGGCCTGAGCCTGCTGGGGAGGGTGCTGGGCTTGGAGCACTCCAGCGTGGACCACCCGCACGACGACGTGAGTGGGGCTGGGGGGCACCCGCTGCCACATGCTGGGAGCCCCTGGGGGGCCACAGCGGGACCCAGGAGCTGGGCACACCCCCCCCAGCGCCACCCACCACTACCCACCCCACCCCACCCCAGTGCCTCAATGTCACCCAGCTGCTGGTGAATTTTGGGCTGGACGCGGTGCCGCAGCTGACGCCGGAGCAGTTCACCCTCCTCTGCCCGGCCCTGCTCTACCAGATCGACAGCCGCGTCTGCATCCAGCACAGCGATGAGGTGACACTGCCTCCCCCGGGGGGGGCCCTGTGGCCAGGTAACCCCAACCCGGGCCCCTCGCTGGCCCCCGGCCCTGTTGGGTCCCCAGTCCCTGCAGCCCCATTCCCAGGGCTGTCATCACCCCGGGTCTCGCATCACTGCATCCCCGTCCCCCAGGTACCCCCTGTCTGGTCCCCGTGTCCCCTGTCCCTGCACCCTGTGGACCCTGTCCCTGCGCCCCCGTCCCCAGGTACCCCCTGTCTGGTCCCCGTGTCCCCTGTCCCTGCACCCTGTGGACCCTGTCCCTGCGCCCCCATCCCCAGGTACCCCCCTGTCTGGTCCCCGTGTCCCCTGTCCCTGCACACTGTGGACCTTGTCCCTGAGTCCCCATCCCCGGCTCCTCCACCACCAGCTCCCCCAGCCCCTCACTGCCACCCTGGATCCCTCCAGAGGTGACTCCCCACATCCCCAGTCCCTGTCACCCCATCCCTGCATCAACCATTCCTGCATCCGTGCCCCAGCCCCAAGTTCCCATCCCCCCACATTCCCACTCCTGGAGTCCCCATCCCTGCATCCCAAGGACCCCCATCCTGCATCCCCATCCCTGGGGGTCCTGCACCCTCCTGCTCCAGCCATGCCGGTCTCACCCGCCCCGCAGCACTGGGCTGGGGGCTCTGGCCGTCACCTTTGTCAGCGTGCCCTCCGCCCTGGCCGTCGTCCTCGTCCCACTGCTGAGCCGCAGCTTCTTCCGCTCGCTGCTGGCCTTCCTGGTGGCGCTGGCCGTGGGGACACTCTGCGGGGATGCCCTGCTCCACCTCTGGCCCCACGTAGGTACCCCCCCACCCCGCAGGCTGGAGGTGGCGTGGGGCAACCCTGGGGGGGACCGGGGTGTCGGGGTCTCCTGAGACCACCCGGTCACCCGTGTCCAGGCCCAGGGGGGGCACCAGGAGACACCGGCGGAGCCAGGGGCTGCGGTGCTGCAGGGGCTGGCGGTGCTGGGGGGCATCTACCTGCTCTTCCTGGTGGAGCTGCTCCTGGGGATGCTGCGGCGGAGCCGGGGGGGCCACGGTGAGAGCCACGGGCGCTGGGGAGGGCGGGGGGCTGCCACTGGCTCTGGCTTTGCACCCGACGCTCTGCCTTCCCCAGGGAACGCTCCCCTGGAGAGACCCCCAGTGTGGTCGTGGGGGCCCCGGCACCATCCCGAGGAGGTAGGACCCCTCACCCCCTGCAGTGCCCGTAGCCCCTGGCCCTGGCCCCCACCCCACATCTCTCCCACCGCAGGGGCCGAGCTGCGACACCTGACGGCACCGGAGCCAGAACTGGAGCTCAGCCCCCACGGGCACCCCCACGGGCACCCCCACGGACACTCCCCACGGACACTCCCATGGCCCCACGCTGCCCCTCAGCCCCGGGGCCGCTGACATTGTCTGGATGGTGGTGCTGGGCGACGGGGTCCACAACCTGACGGACGGGCTGGCCATCGGTGAGGGGCACGGGGAGACGGAGCCAGGGGGACAAGGAGCGCACGGGGACAGGGGTGCACGGGGACAGGGGTGCACGGGGTGCTGGTGCATCGGGGCACAGGGAGAGAGGGGCAAGGGGTGCACAGGGACAGGCGTTCGCAGGGTGCTGGTGCATCAGGGCACAGGAACGGGGTGTGCAGGGTGCTGGTGCATCGGGGGACAGGGACAGGGGGACAATTGGTGCATGGGGTGCATGGTGCATCGGGGCACAGGGATAGGGGTGCGCAGGGTATCGATGCATTGGGGCACAGGGACAGGAAGACAAGGGGTGCACAGGGACAGGAGGTGCACAGGGACAGGAGTGCATGGGGTGCTGGTGCATCGGGGCACAGGGACAGGGGGACAAGGGGTGCACAGGGACAGGGGTCCACAGTGCACCGAGCCACAGGGGTGTACAGGGCGTGCAGTGCATCGGGGCACAGGGACAGCGGTGCACGGGGTGCACAGTGCGTTGAGGCACAGGGACAGGGACACGAGGGGTGCACAGGGACAGGGGTGCACAGGGTGCCAGTGCATTGGGGCACAGGGAGAGAGGGGCAAGGGGTGCACAGGGACAGGGTGTGCACAGGGACAGGAGTGCGTGGTGCGTTGAGGCACAGGGACAGGGGGTGCGCAGGGTGCTAGTGCATCGGGGGACAGGGACAGGGACACAATTGGTGCATGGGGTGCATGGTGCATCGGGGCACAGGGACAGGGGGACAAGGGGTGCACAGGGACAGGGGTGCACAGGGTGCCAGTGCATTGGGGCACAGGGAGAGAGGGGTAAGGGGTGCACAGGGACAGGGGGTGCCCAGGGTGCCAGTGCATCGGGGACAGGGACAGGGGGACAATTGGTGCATGGGGTGCATGGTGCATCAGGGCACAGGGACAGGGGGACAAGGGGTGAGCCACAGGGGTGTACAGGGCGTGCAGTGCATCGGGGCACAGGGACAGCGGTGCACGGGGTGCACAGTGCGTTGAGGCACAGGGACAGGGACACGAGGGGTGCCCAGGGTGCACGGTGCCCAGGGGCACAGGGACAGGGCTGTGCAGTGCATCGGGGCACAGGGTCCATGCAGGTCTGGGGCGAAGGACCCTCTTCCCGCAGGTGCCGGCCTTCTCCCACAGCCTCTCCAGCGGCCTCAGCACCGCGCTGGCCGTGCTCTGCCACGAGCTGCCTCACGAGCTGGGTAGGTGTCTGGTCCCCCCCAGCCCTGGCACCCCCGCGGCCCCCCACCACCCACCCTCCTCTTGCCGCAGGTGACCTGGCAGTGCTGCTCCGGGCGGGCACGGCTCCCCGCACCATCCTGCTCCTCAACCTGCTCTCGGCCCTGCTCTCCTGCTGGGGGCAGCGGTGGGGTGGCCGTGGGGCAGAGCGCATCCCACCTCACCCCCTGGATCCTCACCACCACCGCCGGCATCTTCCTCTACGTTGCCTTGGCTGACATGGTAAGGGGGAGGCTGGGGGGACGGCCAGGGTGCTGACCCCGTGCCGGCCCCACTGAGCCCCTGCTCTGCCCCAGCTCCCCGAGACGCTGCGGCGTGCCGAGACCCCTGGCGAGGGCACCTGGGGCTGCTTCCCTCCTGCAGAACACGGGGTTCCTGCTGGGCAGCGGCATCATGCTGGGCATCGCCCTCGCCGAGGGACACATCCGTGCCTGGCTGCAGCCTGAGCATCCCCGGGGCTTGGCCCCACGCGCCCCCCACGGCCACCCGGGAGCAGGGAAGCACGGCGGCTCAGCTGGAAGGACGGCAGGACCCTCAGCACGCCCCCAGGACTGGACTGTCTCCCCTCCTCCCGAGACCCTCAGCAGCAGCCGCCATCCCTGCCATCCCTGGAAGGCTCCGTGGGGGGAGAGGATGTGGGGTCCCCTTTTTGCGCCCCGTGTCCCCTCCCAGGGCGCCCAGTGCCCCCCAGGGTGGGATGGCAGTGGGGCACTCGCATGTCCTGCTCCGGGGTGACACCGAGTGCGTGTCCCCTTCCCGCTCGCCCCGGACCAGCCTTTAGCGGAGAAAGGACGACAGGACATAGAAGCAATAGCATTTTAATAAACATAATTGATTCAAAGCCACAATATGAATAACAGGACTTGGTCGCAGCTTACATTGTATAAAATAGATCAAGTCTGAATGCTTTTTTCTTTTTTTCTTTTTTTCCTTTCTATTTTTTTTTATTTCTTTTTAGTTCCTTTCCCACCCACCCCCCTCCCTCCCTCCCTCCCCGAAGGTGATGCAGGATTTCTGAAAATACATATATGGAACATATCTGAGACAAAAGTCACCGCTCACTAGGCTCAGGCAGGGGTGAGGAGCTGAGGGGGTAGCGTCTGCGCGGCGGGGACGGATGGCTTGTTGGGCTGATTTCCTTCTCCTACGTACCGCCTCACACGTGCCCTAGGACAGCCCGGGGGCTGAACGGTTCTGCGTTCCCCTCGCCCCACACGCTGGGATTCTGCTCGCTCCGGTTTCCTCTGCCCAGAGACAAGTGCTTGGCTGGGGGGGGGGGAGGGGGGGGCTGATTTCGGGGCTCTCTGGGGCGCCTGCTCCGGAGAAGGGCGAGAACCCAGCAAGCGCGGGGGGACATGGCTCAGTTTGCCCACCAAGGCACCCGGCACCTCGAGGCCGCCGCGACGGCCCCGGGGGGATTTCATACTTTTTTTTTTTTTTTTTTTTTTTAATTTTTTACATTGCACATCAAAATTCTACCCTACTTGCGGCGGGTCTCACAGGGTGGGTGTGCAGGGGGGACGAGGGGCTGGGAGCCCCCGCGTGCCCCCCAGAGCGGAGCCCTCCTCGCCGGGCCACGCACTTGTGCTTTGAACCAGTGGTTGAAGGATGAAGCGCCTACAGAGGGGAGGGAGACGCCTGAACCACCGGGATCGGCACCGGGATCGACGCCGGGATCTGTACCGCAGGACAGAGCGCGGACCCTGCCTCTGCCAGCTGGGGACGGTGCCGATGGCGGGGACGCTTCGGGCACCATCCCCTGACACTGGCACGCTCGCCTCTCCCTCCCTGCCCAAGGACAAAGGCATCCACGTTAAAGGCCCTCAGCAAGAACGGCTGCCAATTAAGGCCACGCTGCTGACGAACATCAGCGCGACCGCACGCTGCTTTTTGCTCAGCAGGTTCCACATTTCAGTGCACCGGAGGGGAACGAAGCCGGGGAGTTAAAATAAAAACACCTTCGGAGGAGACGGAGCAGCTGCTACCCAGGGACACGCGGGTGATGCTAAGCGTGCGGGGCTGGCACGGGCACCGAGCCGGGGGGGGGGGGGGGGGCTGGGGGGTGAGGGGCTCACCTGGGGCCACTCTCCCCCTCGACCCCCACCTTGCCGTGCCGGGAGAAGGGGGCTTGCCTGGTACGGGTAGAGCCCGGTGGCTCCTGCCCTCGCTGCGTGCGCCACAGCCGTGCTCCAGCGCCGTGAGGTGGGAAAGGATTTCCCCAGCCCCGCGCCCCAGCCCCGCTATTGCCAGAGGTAGGTGTGAACAGTGCAGAGAAAACGCAAATTCAAGCAGCTCTTCGTTATCTAACACCCCACAAATGAGCCCGAAGAGGCTCCGCCATCCCGCCCTGGCTCTTCCCACGGCACAGAGCTCCTCTCTGGACGCAGCTGGCCAGCCTGGCACGGGGCGGATGGGGGGATCGGTGCCCCCCATCCCTAGGGTCTCTCGCACCGGGGCACCCCTGAAGCGCAGGGGCTCGGGGTGCCCAGAGCAGACGGAGCTGGGAGAGGAACCAGCTCAGGTCCTCTCCCCTGGGAACGTCGCACTCTGCCCCCTCCAAAGGTCTGAAACAGCCCAAAATCCAGCACCAGGGACCGAAGCGTCCAAGGCGCCGGCAGCGCCCCGGGGTGCAGCCGAGGGGACGAGCGAATGTCCCTGCTGCTCCCCGGCCTGTGGTGACTGAGGGTGGGCTTCAGTCCCCACAAGGGCAGCCAGGTGCCGATTGCTTCGGGGATGCCCGAGGAGCGGCTCTGCCAAGCGCCAGCGCCCGCTTCCCGCGTTTGGCTCATCCACAGCCGGACACGGAGATGCCCCAAGACCCCTCCTGACACCCACCGCACTGGACACCCACGAGGGACGAGCGACGGGCAGAGGACCCACCGCTGCCTCCCCAGAGCAGCCGGAGGGCATCAAAACATGGTCCGGGAGGGATGTAACAGGCGTCAAACATGGACCAGCTGGTGGGACCAGCCGAAAGGCTGCGGGTCGCCCGGTGCGAGACCCGGCTGCAGGGGGCCGGGGGTCCGAGCCCTCCGCTACCAGCCTGTGCTCCCCTGCTGCGGGACGGGTGCGAAACGAAGCAAATCTCCGTAAAACTCCCTTCCATACTTATCAAGGAGGAAAAAGGAAGGGAAGAACTGACCGAATGACTTGAAAAGGACTTTTTGCAAGGGGTCTTGGAGGGCTCTGAAATCCTTAGAGCTACGGGGGTGCCGGCTGAGAGGGAGCAGGCGCACGCACAGGGGTACACGGAGCCACACTCCGGACCCTGGAGAGGTCTCGGAACGCCGGGATCCAGGGGGTCTCCAACCGGCAGCACTGGATCCCCCCGGCACACACATGCTATTTAACGGCCAGCCCTGCCCAGACACCAACTCACGTGAAATCCCAGCCCACGGTGGGATCCAGCCCGATGCCCTGCCGCGTTTAATGACGTTTGCTGGACACAAAGAGCGGGGAAGTGTCGGGAAGCTCCCCCGCCACAGGCCAGGCAGCTCCCTGCCCAGTCCCTGCTCCGTCGCGCTGGGATGCGGTGGGAGCTCCTGGCTCTCACCACTGGGAACGGGAGCCTCGTTGGGTTTGGGGCGTGCAGGAGAGGGAACGCAGGCTGGCAGGAGAAACAGAGGGCTCAAACTAGAAATCCCAGTCAGCCGGGGGGGGAGAGGGACTGGCACGGAACAATTTCAGTGCAATTTTCAAGCCTGCGCTGCCGAGGTCGCTTCGGGACGTGTGTGCCCACCAGCTGCAGCGGAGCACGGCCGCCGTGGGATGCCGGCCCAGGGGGACAAGCAAGGATGTGACCCTGGGAAGGACCCGCCTGCCAGGCTGGAATTCAGGCTCCATCCCCTCGCCAAACCAGCTGGGCCCCAGGTTTTGCCCTGAGCCCCCCTCTGCCCACCCCACCTCCCCTCCGCTGAGCCCCACGCTGGTAAGGGCCAAGGGAACCGTGACAGGGCACGCGAGAAGTTTCTGGGACACAGAAGGACAAGGACCGGCTCTGAGCACCATTCCACTCGCAGCCACAGCCAGCCCCTGCACAGCACCCCCCCAGCCCCTGCACAGCACCCCCCCAGCCCTGCTCCGGCACGCGACGGGGGATGCTGAAGAATGCAACCGTTCTGGTTGGTACCTTCAAGCAGGAAAAACATTCTCAAGTCCCACGCTCAGGACCGGCTCTGGTTTTGTCTTAACACACACCCCCCCCCCGAGCTCCCTGCACCGTAGCTCCCAGCCTGTCGGGACCCTCGCAGCCACCACCAGCCTGCGCCACCTTTTGCTTTTGGTCACCCCCACCCTCCCCAGGTTTCTTGCAGGCAGGAGCGGGGCAGCGTGCCCCCTCCACACCCCCTACCTCCTACACTGGCCACATTTCACATAGTGCAAAATTCAGGAACGGGATGCTGCCAGCATCCAGCTGCCCCAGTGGTGCCCACCCGCCCCATCCTGCGGCGAGGCTGGGACCCCTCCGCTGGGACCCCTCCACCAGCCACCGCGTTTCAGCTGACTCGGACTAACCAGACCGGCGGCTCCATCTCCACGTCCTTTGGCTCTCGCGGCGAGGACGCCAGCAGCAGGTCTGCGGGCGGACGGGCAGTGCCGGCCACGGGCAGGCAGAGCAGCACGGTGAGGACCTGCAGCACCCCGGCGCTCCCAGGACCGACGACAAGCCCTGGAGACCAAGTGCAGAGCACCACAGAAATGGCAGTTTTGGTCAAACCGAGAGGAATTCGCTCCCTACGGCTTCAGGAAAAAAAGAAAAAAAATATGAAAAGGACAGGAGGAAGGACCCGGCCCTCGAGGCAGCCGCCCACCCTCTGCAGCTACAGGAGAAACCCCAGCAGCACCGAGAGCTTTGGGATGCACAAGACGCTCGGCATCCTGGATCTCCAAAACATCACACCCACGGCCATGCACCGCGGCTCTTCCATGCATTGAACTTTATTATTTTCAAGTTGATGAACAATATCGATACGACTGGGTCGAGTAAGGCTATTTTTCCTCTTTTTTTTTTTTTTGTTTGTTTTTTTTTGTTTGTTTTTTTTGTTTTTCCCCCTCCACCTCCCCTGCGCGGGAAGCTCAGACAATGGCCAGACACACGAACCCGCACATGAACCGCTTGCACACACACGCACGCCAGAACACCGAGACACAGAAGAGGAAAAGTCATTTATACCTGACTGCTGATGAGGTCTGTCCTATCTTATTCAAAGAAATGTTTATGTGCATAATATACAGAGGTGCAGCATTTACACATAGGATATTGTAAAGACACAGAGCTTGCTACAGATGCCTTCGAATCCTTAGGGATGCATCCCCCCTTCCCCGCCCTGCCCCTCGGGGGCTCCCACTCCATCCCGTTCCAGCCTCATCCGCGCAGATTTTAGTTGAACTAAAAAGCCACGATGCAAAGAGCCCCTGCTCCCCCTCGGCGAGCTCCCGGCAGCTCCCTCGCCTCGTGTATACGTTACCCTCCGCCTCCCCGCTCCGAAGCTCCTGCCGATGCTTCGGCCAAGTCTCAGCTTTGTTGGGTTTTTTGGGTTTTTTTCGGTTTTTGTTTTTTGTTTTTTTTTTGTTGTTTGTTTTGCTTTTTTTTCCTCTTTTCAAGTGCACCCAGCACTGCTGAGCCCAGAAAAAATTCAGCCAGGAGAAGAGGTTTGAACAGCTTCCTCGCGTCCTTGGAGAAAAACAAACAAAAACAACGAAAAGGAGGGGAAAAAAGGAAAGAAAAAGAAGAAAAACAAAAAACCAAACCCCAAACCCAAACCAAAGAATCCGCATGTCCGTGCCAGTATCCTGGATGGAAGGGGTTGGTTTTTCCTTTGGTTTCTTACTGAAGGCAAAGGTGAGCGTGTGGGCTGGCAGCCTGCACGAGTCCCACCCCGACGGTCGCGCCTGGGGGGGACCCCTGAGGTCCCCCCCATTTGTGGTCCCTGCGGCAGGCGGGGGGACACGGGGAGCCTCGAGCCAAGGGAGCTCCCTGGGCCCATCCCCCTGCCCCACCAAACGACACAATAAAATCAAAAGAAAAAGATTGTTTCTGGGGTCTTTGCAGTTTTTTGTTCTTTGTTTTGGTTTTCCTCTTGTTTCTCACTCAGACCTGACCCCGCACACGCTGGGGGACCCCGGGGGACCTGCAGAATCACTGTCACACTCCAAGTGTTTCAAACAAACAGTAAAAACAAAAAAAAAAATAGTAAAAAAAAAAACAAAGCCAAGACCAACAAAACTCTGTTCCATATTTTTGGAGATTTTGCTTTGTTTTTAGTGCTACTTTTATATCTGCCGGATTCCAGCCCCAGGATGTGGTCGATGGGGGCTGGGGTGGGAGGGGGGTGTCTCATCTGCATCTCGCTTTTGGTCAAGGGAGCTCCATGCTCCGTCCAGGACAGGGATGGGGCAGAGGGGGAGAAGGGGATGGGGAAAAGGGGGAAACATTTTTCCTATAGAAAACCCCCAAAATTTCCAATTGCCTGCAGCTGGGGAACAGCGACAACAAAAGAAACACCAACCAGATTCTCATCCTCGTTAGGTTATTTTTGAATTTTCATTGAAGTGCCTGTCAAGAATAAAGCCAAGCCCGGCCTCCCCGGGCTGCCCTCCGCAAGGACGTTACATTCAGTGTTTGTCAGCAGTTTATATGGCTCAGCGGGGCCGCAGGGCTGGCAGCCCCTTTCTCTCGCAATGGCAGTGCAAATACACCTTTTGAGTTTTGAAATGTATTTGTGCTGTTGGTTTTCTTCTTTTTTTTTTTTTTTTTTTTTGTGTGGTTTTTTTTTTTTACTTCTCTCTCGAAAAACGCAACTTTCCCTTTGTTCATTCATTCCCTAGAAACAAACTTTTTAAAATCAAAAATGAAAAAAAAAATTAAAAAAAAAAAAAAAACCAAACCCAAAGACACTCTCTTATCCCTTCCGCTCTTGCTGCTCTCTAATCCCGTGGGATGCTAAAGGGAATCCAGACTCATGCTTTAACAAAAGTGCTTATTACTTGAAGCAAGTGCTTTGGACCAAGGGGGCGGAGAGAAACTTCCTTTTTTTGGGGGGCAGCGGAGGGGGATGGGTGATCCGGTGCCTGCGTCTTCAAAACCAAGAGGTTGAAGTATCGGGGTGGGGGGGTGGGGGGAAGCCAAAAAAGTCGCTGCTTGGTGAAAGCTACACCAAATGGATGCCGGGCGCCGGCAGAACGCTAAGCGGGAATGGTCCAACTTTGGCATCAAGGTCCATGGGAAGGAAGATTTGGGGGAGCCCCCAGCCGAGGGGTCGGGGGTGGGGTGGGGGCAGGGCAGCGGAAGTTTCCCTCCATCCCTCTTTACAATGCACTAGGGAAACCATCACAAATCTCGTTTAGCAAAATAATGCATTATTACCAAACACTTCGATTATTACTTAAATTGTCAAGCTGTGCTGTCAAATGTATACAATACAGCGTTAAAGGAGAACAAGACTGGGACCCGCAAGGAAACTGGCCGCACGTCCCCCCTTCCCCCCCTCCCCCCCCCCCCCCCCATGTTTCCTCCCATGTGCTCCCAAGGCTACGGATGCGCTGCTGAAACCTCGTTTCCCTCCATCATTATTATTATTATTATCATTATTATTATTATTTTTAATAAGACACAAGGGGAGGGGAGAAAAAGATCCTCGCTAAGAGCAAAGAACGCGCGTAGATAAAGCATGGTGCCGCAGAGAAGAAATGGAGAAGCCCTTACAGAGATCACATTGATTGTCTCGTCATAGTTTTCGTCGTCATGTTGAGCGGAAGGTAACACGTCGTAGCACAGAAACAAGGCCAAAAGAGAGATCAGTATTCTTCTCTAAACCAAGAAACTGAAAACCACAATAATAGTCCAAAAAATAAGGGGGGGGGGGGGAGGTGAAGGAAAAGCAGCATTCTCCATGTGCTCTAAGGAACGCTCTCACCCTGGCTACAGGAAAAAGCTGTGTTCAAGTGAAACGGTGCTGGAGTCCCATCCCCCACCGGCGATGCTAAAGCCGCCCGGCATCGAGGACCAGGGCAGGAGGGGCACAGCCACGTCCCTCCGGCAGCGGGTGCAGCGTGGGATGGTCCAGCTCTGCCGGTGCCTCCCAGCTTTTCCCAGCTGACGCCGGGAGAGCCGGAGCATCGCTCAAGAGGATGGAGCTGTCACGGCCCCCGGGTCTGCCCCGCTGTGAACCCGTCCCCATCCCGGGGAATCGTCACCCGCGCCAGGGCCGGTGGCAGCTCAGCCCCTCCGTGTGCCTGAAAAAGTACTTTAGCCCTTGAAGACGACAGCTCAGGACTTTGGACCCATTTTCCTGCCCTGCAGTGAGGGTGAGGGCCAGCAGCGAGAAGAGATAAAGTGATGCCTAAATTCCTCCCAGAAAGGGAAAGAGCTGCAAGAGGCAAGTGCGGACTTGACAGCAATGTAAACAAGTCTCTTTTTCCAGTTCTCCTCTGTAGAATACTGAAAAGGATCTTCAAAAAGGATCTTTTTATTCAAGTTTCGTGAGTTTATTCTGGTTCCGAACTGAGGTATTCGGTGCAGAAAGGTTAACACTTTCTTTCAAGCTAGAGGGTTGGGGGGGAGCGGGGAGGGGGAGATGCGGTCAGCCAGGGACACGATCCTCCACTGGCACCGAAGGAGGGGACCCACTGGCCCAACAAGCCGTTGCCACCACCTTGCAGAGAGCGGGGTGGAGCGGGGCTCGCGGTCTGGAACGGGAAAATCCCTCCGGAGCAGCCAGAGGAGTCTTGCCCGTCAGAAGCACCCCGGACCCCAGCACGCAGGGAGCGGAGCCCTCCAGGGACCAGGCTGAGCATCCCTCCTGCTCCGAGATCTTGCCAAGGGCAAATTTCTCAAGTGCTTTGCTGAACGAAGTGCGGGTGGGCAACGGGCCGGGGGGACCGAGCTCCGCCGGCAGCTGGTGCAGAGCGAGAGCAACGAGAAGCCCCCGAGCCCGCTCCCCTCTGGGAATAACTCCTACGTGAAACATGAAGAAAATGTGCTTATCACCCAAAGGCCAAGACTGAAACTTCATTATTTGGTTCTAAAAGTTTGGCTTTGGTAAAAGAAAGAAACAGTGCGAGGGGACGCTCCCTGCGGGCTGCCAGCAGCACCCTCACCCACCGGGAGCCTCCACTGGGAACGGCCGGCTCCAGTGCCCGCTCCACACCACAACCTAAACCCGACAAACACTGCGCTAACAGGAGCCACCTTCATTTAGAAACTATTTAAAAAAAAAAAAAAAAAACCCAAAACAAGAAGAAAAAAAGACGTAATACCTTATTTTGGTTACGGAAATGCTTTTTCTCTCTGAAGCGCTGGGCAGAAGAGCCGCAGCGCAAGGCTCGTGCCGTCCCGTCGCAGTCTCACCGGCAAAGAGGAGGCGAGCGGCCACCAAGGACTCGGTGGGGAGAAAGGGATCCTTTTCTCCCTGCTCCCATCCCAGTGGGATCACGCTGGGATGCCCCCAGGGGTGGCGACGGGGCAGGAGCCCCAGCCCTGCGCTCCTGGCTTTCGGCAAGGCTGCGGAGGGAGAGGAGGTCGGGGGAGAAGATGGTTCCCGAAATGCTTGTTGCCCTGTCAGCCCGTTCTCGTTCTCTGCATCCCAGTCTTTGGCTTTGAACAGACTCGTGATATGGAGAAAGAGTATTGTTTTTTTGCACACGATACTGTTACAGTAATTCAGAAGGAAAAAAACAAACCCAAAAACCAATGGAAAAAAAACAAACCCAAAAAAAACAAACAGTGCAACGTTCTCGACTGCTTCAAACCTGCATTATAAATATGATTTCTAAAATTAAAAAAAGAAAACCCGAAACAAAAAACAATGATCCCACATACACGCACGCTAATAAACCTGCCAAGATGCTGCATTAGAAAAATAAACACAGACTTACTCAGGGTTGTGAATAAGGACTTTGAAGTGCATTTTTTTCCTTATTAAAAGGCTAAAACTTTCAGAATTTTTTTTATGGTTTTTGTTGTTTTTTTAAAGGTAAATGCTCGTTTCTTTATAAATAACTTTTTTTTTTTTTTTAAAAAAAGCAACACTGACTCTCGCATGGAAACAGCCACGCAAAACAGAGAACGAAAATTCAAAAAAGAATAATTTCTTAGGATCCGACATTTTGCCAAGGAAAAAAAAAAAAAAAAACAACCAACCAACAGAATCCCTAAAGTGCCTGGTGTGGGGAGGGAGGCTCCAGCAGCGCATCCGCAGCCAGCCGACCGCGGGGTTGGGCAGCAGCACCCGTTTTTGCATATAAATGACAGCTGCCAAAAGGATATTTTAGTGTCCCAGGTACAGTAGATCTTGATTCAAGTGTTTGTATTGGAATCGAAGGATGAGCGTGAGAAAAAAAGTGATTGCAAGAGAGGAGCAGTTACAGTGGCACTTGGCCAGGAGCTAACACCCACCCCAGCGCCTGCAAGACCAGCCAATTCCCAAAGACTCCCACCCCCCCCCATCCCACCAAGAGTTCAGGCTTCCCCATCCCAGCCGGAGGGAGCGGGGGGCTCGGGGCAGCCCTGGGGGGCAGCCCCCAGGCAAGGCAGGGCAGGAGGCTGGCACAGGGCGTTGGGAAATGCCAGAATTGATTTCAACCCTCCCTGAAAGCTCTGGGCCGGGGGGTGGGGTGGGGAACCCCTTTCCATCTGCGGGCCAGTGGATGGTGGTACCCGCCTCGGCTGGGCAAAGCCCTAATCCCACAGCATCCCTCTCCTGCCCTGCCGTCAGAGGGGTGCGAGCACACGCTGACGGGGAGAGGGCCGAGAAAGGGCAGGGGACGGGAACGGCACTGCCAGCTGCTCGTTAAACCAATTAACAGCTTTGACACCACGCTGGCAATCCAGCGAGAAGAGGAAGCTCTGAACTCTTGGTCTACCCGGCCACGCTAGAAGGCCTGCCCAGTCTTGTTCTCCTTTAAAGTGCCCTATATTTATAGAATTTCTAAATAAATATAATAAGATATTAGGTCACCCATAGTTTAAGCTACTCCGAGTAACAGCCGTCCAAGCCGATGGCATTGTGCCGGTCCTTGCTGTAGGGGCAGGTGCTGCCGTTGGGCAGAGCCCCGCAGGCGGCGGTTTTGGCTGCAATGCCGCAGTTCTTGAGGAGGTTGAAGCTGAAAGAGCTGATGGCGTCTTTAGGTGGGAAAGGCTTCATGGTGGAGAGGATAAGTGCCAGGCAGTCGGCAACGTCCTTGTTGGGGGCGCATGCCAAGGCTGGGGTATGACCTAGAAGAAATCCAGGGGTGAGGGATCGCCCCGGGTGGGCGCCTTCCCCGGGGAACGCTTCGGTCGGGGCGTTTTTCCCCCCTGCGTTATATTTCTCTATCTCAAAAGACCCCGCTTCTGGGCACCGGCAATCGCAGCAACTGCTTTGAAGTGTGCCAGGATCAGTAGGAGATGAATAAAAAGGGGCTGAGAAGCCCTGGCAGCATGGCAGACACGACGGTTTTCCACAACTTAAAGGTATTCCAGCAGAGCAAGAACCACTGGGAGAAAAAGCTTCTGGCCACAACAACCAGTTTCTGCCAACTTGCGAGTGAGTCAACAGCTTATTGCTGGCTCAGGCTGGGCAGGTTTTGTGCCTGGCAGGAGAGGCAGCCAGCCACCAGAAGATGCACGGGGGGGGGTGGGGTGGGTAAAAAAACAAATTTCAAACACCTGCGGGACCTGGAAATGCTTTTGCGGGGTGCTAACGTCCTCGCCCAGGCTGTTTCTGCGATGCCACAAGCTGCTCAGCTGGGGAGGATGCAGAAATCCTTCCACCCTGGCTGAGCGCTTCTTCCCCAGGCAGCCCCCGGCCCACAGGGACATCACACCGACCCCCCCCGGGGTACCCGCGAGGAAGACGCACCTTCTTCATCCACAGCCAGCACAGTGGCACCTCTGCTGAGCAGGGCCTGGACGACGGAGGCCAGCCCGTTCCGAGCTGCGATGTGGAGCGGCCTGGGGAGGAGGGAAAGGTGGCGTGAACCCAGCGGCAGAGCTTCCCTCTCCCCCCCGGCCCCTTTAACACCTTGGGCTACAACAAGGGGCTCGCAGGGAGCAAGCGCAGAGCTCCCACCACCGTCCTACCACCAGCGCATCACCCCCGCCCAGTAAAGCCCTGGTTTTCCCCACTGGCACCAGCTGTCCAAATACTCACATCTGCAGAGCACTGTTACTTGCATTGATAAGGCCAAGGTCTTGGGTTTCCCCCAGGATCAACAAGGCACACTTTTCATGGCCCTGGAAAGGAGACCGGACTGTTTATAGCACAGGAGGAGGAAGGTGGGGGCGGTGGAGGGGACCTGGTGCTGTCTCCGAGTGGAACGTGATTCCCTGGGATACAGAAACGTTCCCTAAACCCAACCTTTACAACGATTCACCACTTTGGCGGGGCCTAAGACAAGCTGCTGTCCCCTCCATCATCTCCTCCTCTGCATGGATGCACTGCCCAAAGCCTCCTGCTCCCACCGCACCCCCCAGCTCAGAGAGGGGGTCCCCAGGAAAAATACACGATGGGTCTGGGCTACAACCCAAGCTGCTCGAAACTGTATCAGCAGCATCTGCGCAGGTCAAGACAGGTAAGCAGGCAGGCAGAGCAAGCCCAGGGCCGTCACCTCTGCTCTGGCGGGGCAGGAGTGGGCGGACAACCCGTCTCATTAAGGTGCCGAGGCTGAAGGTGATGGTGAGTGCAAGCACGGCTGCGAGGGGCCATCTCCCTACCTTGCTGCAGGCCAGGTGAAGAGCTGTGTTCTTGTTGACATCCAGCACAGTTATATTTGCTTTTGCTTGGTACAGCAGGAACTCTGAAACGAGGAGGGAAGACAGCTGCTGTTGAGAAGCAGCACAGAGCGCGGCGCAGCGTGGGGCAGCAGCCACGGGCCGAGGGGGCAGGAGTGGGGGCAGCTGTCCCAGCGCGCCGTGAGGAGGGGGACAGCCCGGCTCCCAGAGGACCCGCTGACGGAGGAGGCACAGGGAGGCTCACACCCCGTACTGGGGAATGCGTACCGACTGCTGCAGTGTGCCCGTTCTCAGAAGCCATCATGAGGGGGGTCCTCCCCAGCTTGTCGGTCATGTCCACCTCGGCTTGGTGGCGCAGGAGCAGCTGTAAACCGTGGATGTTGTCTGCAAAGGCAGCAGCGTGAAGGGGTGTCCTGGGAAGGCGAGAGAGCTGGTGAAGAGGAGGGCACAGCACCCACCCCAGCAAGACTGCCCAGGCCTACAGCATGTTTGGGGACGTCAGGGTCCCTTCGTGCCATGTGGAGATTACGGCGGGAGTCACAGCCACCACCCAGCGGCACCAGGGAGTGGGTGACAAGAGAGGGACGAGTCTGCACTCACCTTCCTTTGGCATCTCTGCTATTAACAATCTTGGCACCTAATGCTTCCACCAGCATTTCAGCAGTGCCGTCCTGGTTGTTAATTCTGCGGTGAGGATGAGAAGAGAAGTTAAAACAAGACCAAGCGGCATGAGCACGTCTGCAGTGGGAGTGAGCAGCGCGCTCCTGGGGCTCAGACGCCAACAGCAGCTGGAGTTGTTTAGGGTAAAACACCCCTTTACCCTTCACATTAATCAGGGAAACGCAGCACCATGCCAGACAACAGCCTTGCCCATCCCTCTGCTGCGAGGGGTGCCAAGGATGCACCAAGCCCACCCCAGGCGGAAGGTGGCAATGCCTCCACCTTCCTCATCCCCCCACAGCTGCCGAGGACAGCACACTCCTTCCTCTGCTGGCGTGCAGAGCCAAGGAACGACCGAGGTCAGCCCCAAACCCCTCCGCGCCCGGTGGGACCCCAGGGATCACGCTCACGCTGCCCCAGACACCTCTGAGGAAGGCGGCTGGGAACAACACGGAGCCCTTCTCCCGCCAGAGCCTCATGGCAGGAGATTTCCTGAGATGCTCCACAACCAATGAGCAGAAATGAGCCAGCCAAGAGGGCCAGCAAGGGCTGAGCCACCAGCCCTTGGCAGCTCCATGGAGCTGAAGGCCTCCTGGCGTGGGAGGCCGGTACCCAACAGCCCTGGCTTTGCGGCACGCAGCCAACGAGACAGCCGCTTCCCAGCTCCCCCAGGACCTCCAGCAGTCCAGCCACCACCTCCCTGCCACGTGGGAGCTGGGATGAGCAGGTGGTACCACCCTGAGGGGCTGCTGGAGCCCTCCGCAAGAAGGGCAGGGTTAGGAGCTCCTCCACGCAGAGTGTCCCCTCTCCCACATCACCGGGGCTGGGAGGAACCCAGGGCAGGTCCCAGGCGCCACTTACACTGCACAGTGCAATGGAGTAAAGGGGTTTCCTTCTAGGTATGCAAACGGATTGTGTTCAAGTAACAATTCAAGACAATCTTCGTGCCCTGTAAGAAGAGAGGGACAGAAATACAGTACCTGGCATGCGGTCCCTCACCTGTGACAGAGCAAGAAGGGACTGAAGGCCCCTCTGGTTCTCCCCCTGTCCAGAGCTGGAGGCCCCAGAGGTCGCACAGGGCCCACGACACCCAAGTGCCCACACAAACCCACCCCCCAGCACAGAGGCAGCGGGTTTGTTTCCCCTCTGGCAGCAAAGCTGCTGCATTTCAGGAGGTTTCTAATTCCACACCATCTCCTGAAGGACTTCACAGCCACATTGCTCGCTTCCCTTTGAAACACCGAGACATTCCTTCCCGTTGCTGTATCACCCTCTGCAGCCAGGGTGACGGCCAAGTAATCCTATAAATCCAGTCCTGGAGGAAGCAGCCTCACCTGTTCTAGAATAGCTGTTTTCATATTTCGTTCCTTTTTTAAGGAGCTTGGCAGGGGGAGAAAAACTCCCTGCCTCCCTCCCTCCCAGATTTTTGCCATCCCTTTCCATCAGTCTGTATTCACTGCTGGGCTGATGACTCCCAGAGCAGCGGGGGACAGAGGGAAAACCTGGCTCTTCCTGGCTCCCTCCTCCCCATCAACAGCCAGAGCCGTGCAGAGGTGGGCAGGGGCCCAGCCCGGGTCCTTACCACTGTATGAAGCCCAGTGCATCGGTGAGTAACCGCTGTAGTCCACCACAGAGTCCAGAGGGTCAGTAGAGAGAGCTGCCTGCAGCAGGGTCCTCAGGATTTCTAAGTGCCCGCACGCCGACGCAAAGTGGATCGGGGTCCGGCCTTTGAAATCCCGACACAGAACGAAGGCATCGTGGTCCAGCAGGGCAGCCAGGCAGTCCTCACAGCCCGTCACAGCCTGTGGTCAGGAGGGAGGACCAGGAGGTCAGAGCTCACCTTCCAGTCACTTAGCAACAGAGCTACCCCCCTTCTTCCACAGCTTCCTTCTCAAATGCGGCATCTCAGGAAGGGAAAACGGGCTCTTTCACTGAGGACTCTTGCAACAAAAGAACCCCCCCCACTTATCCTCCAAGCAGCCTCCAGGCAGGAGGATGAGCAGACGCTGCAGGGCTCCAGGCCCCTGGTCCCAGGGATGCACTCACCCCTCGGTGCAGGGCGGTCCTCCCCCTCTTGTCCGCTGCGTCAGCTGTGGATCCCTTCTCCAGCAAGAGGTGGACACAGTCAACGTGGCCATTCATGATCGCCAGCATCAGCGGGGTTCTGAAAGGCAGCAGGGAGGGGAGTGGGTTTCAGGTCCTGCCCCCTCCCCCCTGCCCCAGCCACCCTGCAAGGGGCCGGACCCTGTGCCACACCGATCCCAAGGGAAACCACCAGGCAAACTCACTGGCCATGGATGTCCATGACGTCGGTGATGTCCGCCCGCTCCCCGCTGTCTATCAGGAGGTGCAGGGAATCGGTGTTCCCGTTGGCAGCTGGAGACGACGCAGGAGGAAAGGAGGAGTCACGCACACGTACAGACGGGTCCCCCCCCTTCCAGCCACTGCCGCAAAGCAAAGGAAGGGGCTCGTGGCCAGCAGCCAGGCACACGTGGCTGAGCGAGTTCGTTAGGAGGTTGCTAAGCTGCAGGGCTGACGAGCACGTGCACCGGCTGAGCGGAAGACACGTGTGTGTGCAGAAGCTGCTGGCACCTTCTCTCCCACTCGCTGCTGAGCCACTTGGACCCTCCGCTTCTGCTGGCACCATCCTGCCTCTTAAGCATCATCCTAAACCACAGCCCCTTCCCTCCTCCTGACCAGCAGCCGGGCGAGGGGGTGTCCTTGGCAGCGGTGGCACCAGCAGCTGGAAGGGCTCTGGGAACGCTCCCTCGCCACCCCCCAGCCCCGTCTGCCCTCCGTCACCTGCAGCATGGAGAGGGGTCCACTTCCTCTTCCTCTCTTTCACCAAAGCGGACGCACCGTGGCTGGTGAGCACCTCCACGCACTCCGTGGAGCCTCTCTCCGTGGCGAGGTACAGCGCCGTCCGCCCCTTGTGGTCCCGCACGTCGAGGTTCACGAGGGTTTCAGCAAGTGTCTTTAGGGCTTCACAGTGACCATTATAGGCCTGAGGACAAAGCAGACCCCGTTAAAGCGGTGTCTGGAGAGGCTGCATGCAGAAGCCCCCCTCCCAGCACAATTCCTGCCCCCTGGGTCCCAGAAGCCCCCCCCCCCCCAGCACAATTCCTGCCCCCTGGGTCCCAGAAGCCCCCCCCCCCCCCCCCCCCCCAGCACAATTCCTGTCCCCTGGGTCCCTCCAGCCGGAGGGGCTCGTGCCTGGCCATCGCCTCTCGTTGGCACTCAGGTCCCACGCAAAGCCCTCGCCCACTCCCACCCCTGCCCACGCTCTGACAAGGGAGATGGCTCCAAATAGCAGCAAACAGAAAGCTCTGGGAAGAGCAAGGAGTTTAACACACAAATCAAAGGGACTTTGACCATCAGCCCGTGGGGAAAGCTGCTCCCCAGACACCGGTGCCTTCCTCCTCTGCCCTGCTCAGCACCAACAGCTGCCGGGATGCAGCCCGCGCTGCCCAGGAGCAGGCACCTCTCCAGGACACAGCACGAAGCCTGCACGGAGTGAAGCGCCCTCCGCAACCCTGGGGTTGGGCCAGCCGTACTTACAGCTAAGTGCAAAGGGCTGACTGGAATGGTGCTTTCCACATCCTCCAGGCAGTTAAAAGACATTTCCAGGAGCTGCAACAGCAACAACAAAACCATAACTGACCCTGGACTCACGGAGGCTTTGACAGACACCCTGTCCACCAGCGGCGTTAGAAAACCTGCCCATCTGCTTCAGAACGATCTGAATTTCAGGATGGGACCTTCCTTAACCTGGCTTTGGGCCCTGCGTAGACAGTCACATCAGGTCCCTGCTGTCCTGAAGCGCCCCCCCCCTACTCACACGATGCGCACACTGCTGCAAGCTGGCCCTGTAACAGCGCAGGCATTGCAGACAGGGTTGCAAGGCATCTTCTGTACTGCAAGAACTCTTCCCTGGCACAGGTCTCCAGGCTTCCTTTTAAAATCCAAACCTTGCTCTGTTGCCAGGGGTTTACACAAGACATCCATACGTCCTCCTGTGCCAGGCAACAGCTCCTTCCTCTCAGACATCTCGCTCAGGCACAGGTCTTTCCTCCATGGTATTCCCAGCACAACGGCTCCCCAGGAATCCCCGTGCTTTTTCATCAAACCCATCTCCCTTCCTCCTGGACAAACCCTGACACAGCAGTGCCTACAACACGCACAGTCCTTTAGCCAGACCTGGACACCGTAAGGTCTGAGACGTTCCTTTAGGGGGGGCTTCCCCCCTTCCCCTACCAGCACGGAGGGGTTTCTCCAGCTGTTTCTCCAGCTCACTCACCAGTTCAAGGTTCTGCCTGTTGCCATACGCAGCTGCATAGTGGACAGCGGTATATCCCTGCTTGTCCCGGAGGGATGGGTCAGCACCATTATCCAGCAAGAACTCTAAACAACTGCAACGAGCAAGAGAAAGGGGATATTGCAGAGGCAGAGCTTTGCAGGGACACCCCCCACCCCCGATTTATCTCAGAGCAGATGCTGGGCTAATCCCCTCAAGACACCAAGCGCATGCAAAGCCCACTGGCAGCAAGGGCCAGGAAGCGACAGCCAGGTTTGCCTCCAGAATCGAATCAGCAGATGTTTCCTCCAAGGCATCACCGCTCAGTTCAGCGTAAGCAGCAGCCAGGTATTTCTAGCGAGTGCATGCAGGGGGCTGGGGAAGGGATAAGCAACAAACAACTGCCAGACGGGGCTGCAGCGCGGACTCACAAGAACGCCTCCTTCAGCCTGGACTCCTTCAGTGGCTCCTCATCAGTGTCATGGCTGTTTCCTGAATGAGTCTCTGCTCTGAAAGGTCAGAGACCCGCATCAGTTTGCTGATTACCCTCTCCTACCACGCTCCTCAAAGCGCTCCCCTCTTCAGGAACTGCTGAGCACCAGCTGCAGGGGCGGGGGGTGGGTTGGCCAGGGAACAGCAGAGCCCAGCAGTGTGCCATGGTCTCCAGCCCCAGCCGCAAGGAGCGCGCGCCACCGAGACACTCACCTCCTGTACGTGTCCGAAGCAGCAGCATAGTGTAAGGGGGTACAGCCTTTACAGTCAGCCTCGTTAATACTGGCTCCCGCTGTGACCAGCGTCACTGTACACTGATAGCTGCCGTTGGCAGCTGCGTAGTGCAGTGGAGTCCTGGGAAGGGGGAAAGGAGAAGGAAGCTGAGCCGTGCCGCCCGTCGCGGGCACGGAAACTCGCCTGGCAGCAAGGCAGGACGGAGGGAACCAGCCGTGCCCCCCCCCCGGCTCTGGCTCAAGGGTTTGGGTTTCTAAAGAGCCAGAGCTGGACCCCTTGGGGTGAAAGGGGGTGAAGGAAGCAGCTTGAGACACCAAATGCAGAAAGGTCTTAGGAATGGCCCAAACCAAACCAGGCTGAGCGCGCTCCGGCTGGTTTAGGGCTGGAGGAAATCACCCTTGCTCCCTTGCAAAGCCCGCAGCCCACCTACCTTCCGAATTTATCTCTCCTCCTCAAGTCAGCACCGCTGCTCAACAGCAAATTAAGACATTCAACATTCCTACAGGAGGTAGGGAGATGAGTTAGACACAGATCAGAAGAGACCACAGCAGGAATGCAAACTCCTCCTAGCTGCAGACAAGACAGCTATGCTTCTCACCTGCGCAGCCCGGACATTGCCGGAACTCGACTCAGTTTGTCACCACCGGGCAGCATAAGAGCCGCAGCCACGGCGGGACGCTGCGCACACAAAGCTCTTCCCTGCTCTCCAGTGAAATAACCCTTCAAGCTTCCTGCCTCACCAGCGCTACCCTGCACTACGCGGAGCTCTCAAACAACCAGGCAATTACAGAGAGACATTCGCCACGGCACTAGTGCAGCTGACGCACTGGATTTGCTGCTACAAAAAAAAAAAAAAATCGAAAAAAATCTAGGATTTCTGCCTCCTGCTCAGGCAGGGTAACAGCGCTGCGATGCCGAAGGACACCTCTCAAGCATCACACCAGTATAACAGAAATGAGGTCCTCCACGGGACGCAGCACCTCTGCTGGACTGCTGCAGCCGTGTTCACTCTCAGTGCCCCAGGTGAAATGAAACAAACAATACGAGGCATTCACAGGGCCAGCTAAATCCCTGCTGCTTCCAGGCACCAGCTCCTGAGCCCTGAACGAAGCCCCAGCCAAGGAAGCATTTTAGCCCCTCTTTAAAGAAGGGTGAACAGCCAAGGAGGGAGCAACCGGGACGAGTCACACGGTCAGCGGCAGAACAGGGCCAAAAAAGGTTTCCGTTTTCATTCCTGCTCTAAACACAGGTGTCTGCTCTCTCTCAGAACCAGGAACAGCACCCAAGGGTCCAGCTCCCAATCCTGACCAAAAGACTGCCTGTGCTGTAGCTCACACACAGAGAGGGGGGTTGCGGTTTGGGCTGGGGGCTTCCTGCACGCAGAGTGGGACCAGCGCCCCGTGCACGGCTCACCCTCCAGAAGCAGCAGCGTGGAGGCAAGTCCTCCCGAGGTTGTCAGGCGTGTTGATATCGAAGCCTGCAGACAGCACGTGCTCATTGCTCAGCGAGGAGACGATACTGTACAACTGACCTGGGTGGCCGGAGGGGCAGGGAGTCAGGGGCAAGCCCGGGGGTCACCCGACTGCCCCCACTGCAGGAGGGGCGGCTAAGCCACTCACCTGAGGAAAGTAGCTTACGACAACAGTCTGAAAATCCAAAGAGAACAGCTAAGTGCAGAGGGAACATGTCGTGGATCCCACGCCTGCCAGGAGAAGACAAGGGAGTCAGGATGGATCATTTCTGCATCCTCCAGCCCAGGGCAGGGAAAGAGAGGATGAGTCCTTCCTTACCTTGCAGTGTCAGCACCATTCGTCATCAAAGTACTAATTAGCAGCTCGTGGCCATATCTAGCAGCAACGTGGAGGGGGGTATTGCCGTATTTGTCAGCACAGTCAATCTCACTGCCTAGAAAGGAAAAGCCGAGCGCTTTGTCAGCGGGTCTCTGGGTTCTATCCCAAGCAGCCCAGGCTGTTCCCAGGGCTTCACCCCCATCTGGGGGACACAGCCGACAGCTCAAGTCCATTCAGCATCGTGCAGAAGGAGAACTGTACACTGCTCTCTGAGCTGAGATCCCACTTGTGTCCTGCAAGCCTGGGGCATTACATCTCTCCCCCTTCCCCCAGGAGGGGATGCTTTCAGCCACGGAGGTCTCTGGCTGAACCCCCGGCGTGTCTGCCAAGCCTACAGCCCTCTTACAAGAATATTGTCTTTCAGGTCGGACACGGCAGTGGGAATGTTCTCTGGCCACAGCTGCTCTGACCTGGCTGGAATGTCAGTCTCTTGGTCTACACCTCGCTGCCCTTGAGGGTACGCACACTCCCTGCCACCCCCCAAGCCACCCAGGGCCACCGGCAACAGCCCCAAGGGACCAGAGTGGATTTGAGTGATAATTGTAGAGCTCTTAAACCCCTCCCCGAGCAAACACGCGAGTTGGTCCTGGAGGCAGGTGCTCAGAAGCACAAGGAAACGGCTGGGATAAGGCAGGGCCGGAGGAAGAAGCCACTCACCGTTCTGAATGAGGATCTGTGAACGCGTGAACCGTCCATGAATGGCAGCCATGTGCAAAGGGCTCTTCCCTTCCTTACTCTGCAGAGAGCAGAAGCGACATCGCATCAGGCTTCCTACCACCCTCCCCGAGCCCTTGCCTGGGGCAGCAGATCCTCGCTCCCCCCATCCCAAAGCTGCCAGACCTGAAAGTTGACATCGGCCCCGTTGTTCACGAGGAGCTCTAGGCACAGGGCCCCATTGGTGGAGACGGCAGCAAAGTGCAGAGGGGTGAAGCCCTTCTCGTTAGGCTGATTGACATTGGCGCCGTAATTGACCAGCTCGTTGGCCACGGCATCTTGGCCCATGTAACAGGCAATGTGAAGTGCAGTGTTACCGAAGGAATTTGGTTCATCGATCTGTGGAAGCAACAAACCCCAGCAGATGTGGGGATTCAGGAAGAAGAAAACAAAAAGGCAGCCAAGAACCAGCCAAGGCTCCTGCCACCACCCAGCGCTCTCTCCTACCCCGGTCTCCAGACTGGCCCGTGCCCGAGCCCACCCTGTGCGCAGCCGCGGGGGTCTTTACCTCGACTCCCAGCCTCAGCAGGTGACGCACAACTTCGATCTGGCCGCTGGCTGCTGCAGTGTGCAGCAGGGTGTAGCCCTTCTTGTCCTTACACATCACATCAGCTCCCCGGGCCACCAGCAGCTTCAGAACTTCCAAATGCCCTGTCCGGGAGACAGCGGTAACAGCCAGGGGACCCCCGGAAATGGAGACCTGGGCACAGCGGCCTCTGGGGAGCCCCACCACCCTGCAAGGTGAATCCATAGGCAACAAGCAACGTGGGAGAAGAAACTGGACCGATGCCCGTGGGGAAAACCTACCCAGGAAAGCTGCCCAGTGGATGGGCTGGCGGTCCTTCTTGTCGCAAGTACTCAGGCTGGCCCCTTTGTTCAACAGCAGGTTCACCATCTAGGCAGGGAGAAGCGGTGAGAAGCAAGGCTGCCATCCCTCCCCGCTTGTGCGGGCAGAGGCGCCTTCGCCACCTGCGAAGCCCGGACCCAGGAAGGTGGATGCGCACGGGACCCCCTGCGCCCGAACCTGCCTGGCCTACCTCGAGGTGACCGCTGTGCACGGCATGGTGCAGCGCCGTGCGGCCCGTGCGGTCCGCGACATTGACAGTGCTCAGCAGGGGGATGATGGCCTCCACACACTTGGTGGCCCGGTTGGCAGCAGCGACGTGCAGAGGCGTTTGCCAATACTTGTCACGGGCATTGACATCTGCCGAGTGCTTCAGGAGGAGGTGAAGTGCCTTCTAGCAGGAGCAGAAGGAAGCAGAGCTCTAACCCAGCCGCTGGAGCACGCAGAAGCCCTCCAGCCAGGTGGGGAAAGCTGCATCTCAGGCCACCTCATGCTTTCAGCACTGCATGGAGCTGCCCAGATCCACCCCAGCCCACAGCCCCGAGAGCCAGGGCAGCCCTTGCGGCGCTGAACCTGCTCCGCACGCTCACAAGCATCGCTGCTCCCACTGTGTCAAAGGGAAGGACTCGCTCGCTTTCACCTCCCCAGCGAACCCCACCTTATGGCTGTGTTTCAGCAGTTATCACAGAGAAAGGGTGAGAGAGGTATAGACAGTGAGAGAGGCTCTAAGAAGGAGCAGGGAGAAGGAATCTTCCCTACACCAATCCTCCAGCCTTCACCTGGGCTGCTCCAGCTCCTTCCAGCTGGAGTTTGGTGCGTGGGACTCGAATAAGCCGGGCTCATCCCACCCGAGAACAACTGTGAAACGCGGCTGCACGGGGGGTACCGGCACGGGAGAAATACCTCCGAGCCACGGGATTTAACTCGGAGTGAGCGTTCTCATGACTCATGAGGTGCAAAGTGCCCGGGGGATGACAAATGTGACCCACTGACCTATATTTGATAATTATTTCCCCCTTTTGCTGGTAGAAGTTGTTTGCCGCAACCCCACCTTTTCCTCCCTACGGTTTACAGGCTGCCCACTTCCACGCAGCATCGGGGCAGCGCTTCCCAGCGACCCCAGCCCCACGGCTCACTGCTCCGCTCTTTTCTCCCGGGGCTAGCTGATACCCCTCCTGGCTGGGGGAAGCACGTGAAACAGCCAGGCAGTACGTAAACCCAACAATTCTAGAGAGCAGGCTCCGGGCAGGAAAAGCCGTGAAGTGCAGAGGCATTTCGGGAAGGCTCCTCTCAGGAGCTAGGCACGCAGGGCACTGGCACAGCCCCGTGCCAAGCACCCTGGGGAAGAACAGAATGAGGGAGGGGACTCTCCAGCACATCTGAGCTGAGGCAGAGAAGCAAAGGAGCGTTTTCCAATTCACAAGACAAGCAGCGCTTCAGACCTGACAGCAACACAGTCTCGACTCGCTGAGCTCCCCGTATTTTAGCGACCCACAGTAACCGTCCACACATGTTCGCAGCGAATGCCTTCAGCAGGGGTTTACACTAATGTGTTTCATCCCGTGTCTGCTGCTGATTAAGAGAATTCACGCAACCCGCCGATGTGTGGTAACTTGCCCTGCATGTCAGAGTCAGGGCTTCAGATCCCCTGGCTCCAACCAACATGACCACAGAGTTTCTTGCTCTCCAGCAACTCAAAACAGGACAAAGTGAAGTGGGATGAAGTTAAGCCCACAAAAGCTAAACGTCAGGAAATCTTTCCAACCAGATCTGTTGGAACTGGCTCCCGAGAGAAAGGGTGAGAGCCCCATCATCCCTCAAAGAAATGTAAACCTGGATTAGACGAAACCCTGGAGAAGGGGGAAAGGCGGGGAGGAGGATGCTGTGGGGAAAACCCACGTGCTAATTCCTGAAGGATGGAGGGAAAGGAACCAAGGGGATTTTTTTTCCAGCTCTCATATTCAGCCTCTGAATTACACATTCATTCCCTCTCCACTCTAACGGGACCACCCATCTCAGCCAAAACCAGGCACGAAGGAAAAGAGAAGCAGCACGGTCCCCTCCTCCCATTGGCACCCACCACCCCCACGCAAGGAGCAGACGGAGCCAGAGGGCACTTCAGCGGGAACCTACCTCGTTACGAGAAGCCGCAGCGCGGTGTAACGGGGTGAGCCAAACAGTGTCCTTTGCGTTAACATTAGCACCTGAGGAGGAACACAAGGAGGGGACACAGGGGGCAGAGAGGTGACTGGCCGCCCCTGCTCCAGAGCCCCAGGGCAGCTCTGCAGCCACCTCTGAGGCACCCAGCGGGCAAGTGTCGGTTCTGCTGCGAGAGAGGACCCCGCGCGGAGCTTTCGGTGGGACAGACCCTGGGAAGTGCAAGAGGAACAAGCTCTCCCTTGGGAGACTGTGCTGGTGCACTGCAAAGGACACGGCAAGGCACAGAGTAAAGAGAATGTGTCTCCCCGAGTGCCAGCTTCCCCACCGAGCCAAAAAAAACACAACAGAGACCCGGCAAGCAGTTCTGCTCCTTGCTTCGACACAAGGCCACCTGAGACAAAAAACCCAGAGCATTTAATGTTGGGAGCTGTGGTCACTGTGGGCTGCATCTCCATATTAGAAAGGAAAGACATGACCACCCCAGCACCATTGTGCTAGGCACTGAGGTCCCACAACCCCTGAAGCCCCTGCCTTTCTTTGCTGCTGAGAGCTCAACACCCAGGCATGAAAAAAAATCAACACAGGGCACGTAAGGGCATCCCATGCTCTGCAGACAACGCTGAACATCCCCAGTCCTGTTTGACAAGCCCTCAGCAAAGGATTTCCCCCAAGTCTCTCCTTGTCAGGGTCACGTAAGATCACGCCAGCCTCAGGGTTCCCCCACACCACCAGCAAGCAGCTGCAAAGCCCACAGTGCCCCAAGGCACTGCACTGGTGAACAGCAGACGAGAAGACTCCCCTGCCTGCACCACACGGACACAGGACCCAAACGCAGGGCTGAGCATCTCCAGAGGGAAACGAAGGGCAGCTTTACGCCAAGTAACACAAGCCAAAACTGAGCAAAATCCCCCGGTTTTTAGCAGAGCCCTCTCCAGGAGCAAGTGAAACTCTACTCCCTGGAGCATTCTGCCATTCAAGGCATCGCCGAGGCACGCATTCCCACAGCACCCTCCTCCAGTATCTCCTCCTACCACTGGACACCTTGCACACATCCCCCTCCTGGCTTGGTTTCCACCTCTGCTATTTCAGTTCCAAGACTCTTCTCTGTCTGAACAAACCTCTTAGGATTATGGCAACATTTCCTAATCTTCCCCTGGCTGCAACCCCACAGGCTTAAGCATGAACACACGGTTGCTTGGAGGGTGACCAAAGCCTATTGCTCGGCGCCCCTAAGGCCAGCAGAGATCAGAAAGACGCCCTAAAGGCAGCACCAGCAGTCGAGCCAAGCACCCTGAGCCTTGGCCCTTACCTGACAGTATTAGGAGCTCGAGGATTGCAACATCTCCTATGTAGGCAGCAGCATGCAGCGGCGTTCGTCTTTCTTGGTCCTAAGCAGGGATGTAAGAAACAAAAAGTGTCCGTGAGCTTCGAGGGCAGGCGGAATCCCTCCTCCGCTCCAGTCTGCCCCAACACCTCCTGTAAGCACGTCAGGCACCTCGGGATGTAGGACAAGGGGAAAACCGCTTAAACCCAGCACCATCCTGGGGCGCTGCAGGGGAGCGCAGCCCTTTGGGAGCTCCGTGGGTGCTGGGGTGCACCGGGGGGCCAGAGCAGAGAGTACCGGGGCCATGAGACAGGGATGCTGTGAGAGCTCCAGCCGCTCGTTCCACCCCTGCACTGACTCCCCAGAGATCAACGCGACCTGGCTCCGGTGCTCCTGGACTTAATGAGCGTCTACAAAGCATTCTGCCACCGGAGAAGAAAGCCTGGCTGTGCTCTGACAGCGCACAGGCTGTCCCGTTCCACACACTTTTATCCTTTCGGCCAACAATAAAAACCACTCAGAATTACAGACAGCTCCGAAACCAGACTCAGACCTGCCAGCTGCCGAAGGCCAGGAAGGTGCAGAAGCCCCTCTCTGATCTTAGATTGGATTAGCCAAAGAAAAAATACCTTTCACTTCTGTTTACTCAGGGCTGGGCCCTGGGTAACCTCTGCTTCAGGCGTTTGGTTCAGGCCCTCCTTGGGGAACATGCCACGTACTAAAGCCAGGAAGCAAACATGTAGAAAGCCAGACGAGCTGTGCTCGTTTCAAGCCCCAGATTTTGTGTTTTGGGGGAGGGGGGGGAATGTAATTGCTTTTCATTAAGTTAAAAACTGTTTGGAAAATGGTGGTGGTTTCATTTTTTTTTGGTAACAACTTGTGCTGGCACAACCAGGCGGGAGGATGTGAAAGTGAAACCCAGCTGGCAGGTCACTGAACAAGCAACAACATTTCTAAACCTGCACACAAAAAGGAAATTAAGTGTTAACAATTGTGGTTTTATTCCTTCAGCAGCTGTGCGAGAGCTCAGCAAAACAATCCCAACCCTCTCTCCCGACAAGAGAGGACGAAGAGGTGCCGGGTCCCCAACTGAACCAGTCATGGAAAAAAAAAATTCCCACGCGCTCTCTGTGTAATAAGCTAAGATACGATCGAATCATTAGTCCTCCTGGCACACGGGCACCAGCACAGGGACGCCCTCACCTTCCCGGGATGCTGGCCAGCGTCCACCGTGCCTGCCCTTGACCTCAGGGTTTAAAACCATGAGGATCGGGGTGCACAGTGGCCCCAGCTCGGCAGGTTGGGTCAGGCGAGCTCCCTGACCAAGCGCTCAGCGAAACACACAGGAGCATGCCAAAAAGCCGGCAGCTGCCTGCAGCACAGCTGGGAGCAGCACGGAGCAGAGGCCCCGGTTCACGCCACAGCTCAGAGACGCTGAACCAGAACAGGCTGCTCTTGCCTAGGGCTCAGAACTTAGCCCAGCTTTTGGGCTGAGAGCACAGAAACTGTTGACCCGGCACCAGTCCAACTGTGCCACCATGTCAGGCAGACCTGGGCTGGTGCAGGCAGCGCCGACCAACGCGCCAGCCTGCGTCGCAGCAGGCTGTGTTTCTTATCTGCACATCTGCCGCTGATGTGTTAGCGGGAAGCTCATAAGGCAGATCAAGGGAAGGCACGCTGACAAGGCAGATGGGAACGCTCACGGGCAGGTTTCACCCCTTCCCTTGCCGGAGCCTGGTCCCCACGCTCCACAATGAGGACAGACCACGCTCGTCACCACCAGACTGGGGCTACCGAGGGCTGCTCCCCCAGGAGCCAGCCTGGCCGCTCGTGGGACCCAGAGGGATGTGTCCGAATGGCAGCTGCCTCTCCCGGCCTCCCCGCCCGCTCTGGAAGAAGCATCAAACCCACCCTTTGCCGTCAGGCTGAAGATGAGCGCAGTGGAAACCCCTCCTAACACTTGTGAGGTGAACTCAGCTTTGCTGAGCAGCTCAAATCCTCCTTCACCTCTGGGGAACAACTTTATCTCAAGCCAGACCTGCTGCGTTCACACCAAACTATTTTGGGTTGCCATCCCAAAGGAGAAAAAGGTAAACTGGCAAGGCAGCTAAGCTAAGCCTCTGTGAAAAGTCCTCCCACACACCCCCACAGCCTCTCAGTGATGCTCTGCACAGCCCAGAGCTTCAGGAGGCTCTCACCGTCTCCTGGGGAGGGGTGGGAGTCCTGGTCTTCTACGTGCCCCATTTTACAGATGGCAAGATTGAGGCAACAGGACAAAGCTGAGCAGCAAATGGCAGCTGCGCCAGGAGCAGAATCCAGCAATCTTTTGTTTCAAAACTCTACTTCTGACCATCCTCGCCAAAAAGACCCTCACACACATCTCACCTGCTTGAGCCTCTGCCCTCCCCTCTTCCCCGCTGCTAAAGAACCGCACTGCAGGCAAGGGAACGGGGAGAGGTGGGTGAAGGAAGGGGAGCAAGCACGGCCGGGCAGCACTCACCAATACATTAATGTTCTCCTTCTGATTCAGCAACGACCGCACCTCCTCTATATCGCGGTTGAAGATGGCTTGGACCAGAGGAGGCTACAAAGGAAAAGAAGCAAGTCATGAAGGTGGCACCACATGGAGGACAAGAGAGGGAGGAGAACCAGCAGCGCTACCGCGTGTCAGAGACTTTACACCAGCCTGATTCAGCCAGGACCTTGCTCCACAAACAAGCCCCCTGCGCCTGCTGCTGCCAGAGCCCGGCCCACCGGCAGCTTCCTCACGGTTGTGGCTCAGCCAGCACCAGGGAGTAATTTTCAAGCCAGCAAAGGTACTTTTCTCAGTTGTTTGTTGGTGAACAGGCCAAGGAATCACTGGAAAAGCCTCCCCACTTCCTGAATCCAGGGAGCAGCGCTGACCACGGCCCCGGCAGCCCACCTGCAGATCCCCCAGCAGCGTGCCCATGGCACAGCTCAGCTCCCCACGTGCAGCACCCCAGCACGGGAAGCCAGGTCCGGCTCCTGCTATCCAAAGCTTTATCCACAGCCAGGAAATCCTCCCTCCGAGCTGGCTAAAGTCTCCTGGTCTGAGACAGGTCTTTGCAGTGAATCAGGTTTCCCAAGGCACAACTAAGCAACGCCTCATGCTCTCCTGCAGAAGGCTGTGTCCCTACTGCTGCTCTCCTGTCTTCTGAGAAACACCTACGATGCTACGCTGGCTCCAATGCCAGGTGAAGCCCCGCCGGGCAAAGCCCAGCCCACAGCTCCTCCTGCCTGCTGCCCACATCTCAGAGAAGTCACCTAGCAGACCTTGGCACGCTCCAGGAGCCCCAGCCCAGCTCACGGAGCCAGCCGGCACCGTGGGCTGTGGAACCACCAGGGCCTCCCGTGGGGCAGGGGCAGCACGCAGGTCCCCACGCCGAGGCGCACAGCAGAACAGGTCGGTGGGTGAGATGCTGCCCGACCTCCACCCAAGAACCCCGCACCCCACTCCTTGTTTCACAGGCCTAAACCCGTCATTTTTGTGCAGCAGGTCCTTTGGGGCAGAGGCTGCGATGCTCTAGGTCTGCTCCGTTCTTGGCACCCCACAATCGCTGCCGAATTCTCTGCTCCGGCTGCTCGAGCCTCCGCTGCTTTTCACGTGGCAAGTCCAGGGTGCTGCGACCCCAAGCGAGCCGCGGCAGCCCCAGCACAACCCCTCAAGCTCTGCCCACACACCGAAGAGTAGATCGAACGGTCAAAAAGCAGCGAGCCCCACTTATCTTGACCTCTCAGAAGAGCAACGGAGCTTCGTTTACAAGGCAATCCCTCCTCGTCCCTGCTGCCCAGCCACGCTCACGCTCATCTGCTCACCCTACCATCAAAGTAAGAGCAGTTAAACGCGGGGAACACATCCCAGGTCAGAGGGAACTCGTGAGTCATTCCCCTGGAATGCAGCAGACTCAGCATCACTCGTTAGACATTAAAAAAAATAAAGGTTGTTTTTTTTAAAAAAAAAAAAAAGAAAAGGGGAAAAGAATCACAGACAGTAATTATGCCCTGAGCTGTCTTCGGTGGCGCGCGGTTTGCAGCAGTGCTGGGTCTGACACACCCACCCACCATTCACAGGGAAAGCTAAATGTTTTGGTTCCAAAAAAAAAAAAAAAAAAAAAAAAAAAAGTTCTATTTAAATCACAGATCAATCCCTCATCCTCACCCCTCCCCTCCTTCATCCACCCTGCCAGCCTTCAAACACTCGCTCTATTAACGATACCGCAGGAGCCGGCATAAATACTTGGTTCCGAGGGGCCGGCAGCCCCGATCTCGGAAATCCAGGGGGATCAAGGGGGTTTATGGAAAAGGCGCAGGGCAGAGCGGACCCCTCAGCCAAGGCGATGCCGGGGGTCGCTGCCCCAGCGCTGGGGTACGGACATGGAGCCCGAGCAAGCAGGGCCACAGGCGGCGGCCAGGCCGTGGGAGCAGCTCCCGGCTGGGGGAGGGCGACAGGGATGCTCAGGGATTGGGGTCCCCAGAGAGACACCCCCACCCCCCAAATGGGTGGGCTGGGAGCTGGGCGAGGGCTACAGGCTGGTGGCACCGGGGTGGTGGGAGCTGCCTTGAAACCTGGTGGTGTGGGAGACACCCTGCACTTCGGGGGTGTCCCCAAAGCCCTGAGGGGACACACTGCAGCCCAGGAGGGTCCCCAAAGCCCTGAGGGGACACCCTGCACCCCAGGAGGGTCCCTAAAGCCCCGTGGGGGCACCCTGTGCCATGGGAGGGTCCCCAAAGCCCTGAGGGGACACCCTGCACCCCAGGAGGGTCCCCAAAGCCCCGTGGGGGCACCCTGTGCCATGGGAGGGTCCCCAAAGCCCTGAGGGGGCACCCTGCACCCCAGGAGGGTACCCAAAGCCCCGTGGGGGCACCCTGTGCCATGGGAGGGTCCCCAAAGCCCTGAGGGGACACCCTGCACCCCAGGAGGGTTCCCAAAGCCCCGTGGGGGCAACCCTGTGCCCTGGGAGGGGTCCCTGCTCACCGTGGGTGTCCCCAAAGCCCTGAGGTGACACCCTGCACCCCAGGAGGGTCCCTAAAGCAGTGTGGGGGCACCCTGTGCCATGGGAGGGTCCCCAAAGCCCTGAGGGGACACCCTGCACCCCAGGAGGGTCCCCAAAGCCCCGTGGGGGTAACCCTGCACCGCGGGAGGGGTCCCTGCTCACCATGGGTGTCCCCAAAGCCCTGAGAGGACATCCTGTGCCCTAGGAGGGTCCCCAAAGCCCCATGGGGATACCCTGCACCTCGGGGAGGTCCCCAAAGCCCCATGGGTGTCCCCAAAGCCCTGAGGGAACACCCTGCACCCCAGGGGGGTCCCCAAAGCCGTGTGGGGGCACCCTGCACCCCGAGGGGACACCCTGCACCCCGTGGGGGTCCCCAAAGCCCCGTGGGTGCACCCTGTGCCCCGGGGGGTCACCCTGCACCCCGTGGGGGTCCCCAAAGCCCCGTGGGACACCACGGGGGCAGCAGCAGGAGATGCAGCGACCCCAGGGAGGGCTGGGGTCCTGTCCTGGGGGTCCCACCCCTGCCAGGGCAGGGGGTCCTGGGGCCGGGATTCCCTCTCAGGGGTCTGCACTCCCTGGGGCTGGGGGTCTTCCCCTCCTTGGCCCAGGGGTCCCGACACCGGGGTCCTGCCCTTTGGGGTCCTCCCTTTACCAGTCTGGGGGTCCCGTCCTTACCGGCCCGGGGGTCCCAAACAGGGGGTCCTCCCTTCACCGGCCGGGGGGTCCCGACCCCGGGGTCCTGCCCTTACCCACCCGGGGGCCTCGAACCGTGTCCCCCGCACCCGGGTGCCCCCTCACCGGCGCGGGGGTCCCGCCCCCGCTGGGCCGGCTGCCCAGCCCGGGTCCCGGCGGCGCGGGCGGAGCGGAGCGCGGCGGGCGGCGAGCCCCGCTCCGGGCCGGGGCTGCGGTGGGGCGGCGCGGGGGCCCGGCGGGGCCGAGCGGCAGGTGGGAGCGGGCAGGGCGGCCCCGCACCGCGGCGGGCCGGGGGCCGCGGCCTGGGGCGGCGGCCGGGCCGGGGCCAGGGCCGGGCCCGGCGGCGGCACGCACTAGGCCGCGCATCCCCGGGCTGGCGTGGCGCTGCGGCCGGGCGCGGCGCGGGGGCGGCGGGCGGGCGCGGCGGCGGTACCTGGTCCGTGATGCTGAGAATCCCCATCTCGGGGCCGCCCTCAGCGCCCAGCTCCCGGCATCGGGCTCCGGCCGCGGCGGCTCCGCTCGGGCGGCTGGCGGGGCGGGGAGCGACTGGGCCCGCCCACCGCCCGGGGAGCGGCCGCCACCGCCGGGCCGCAGCGCCGCCGCCGGCCGCCATCGCCGGGGCCCGCGGAGCCGCGGGGGGGTCGGGCCGCCGAGACCCTCTGCGAGGGGGCGGCCCTGGGCCCCTCGTTCTCAGGGAGGGCATTTGGGGCCCCGCGAGACCCCCCAGCTCGGGGGGTGTCCCCCCTGCTGGGCCGGGACCCCGCGAGCAGCATCTTCCCCGTGGCCACGGCTGCTTCCCCGGGCCAACACCCGGCTGTGGCCTCCACACCAGGCGGGAGGGAGGCTGGGGCAGTGGGCAAGCCCCCTATGACCGCAATGTGTCTTGGGGGCAAGCCACCGCCGAGGGGGGCCTGGCAGGGGCCATGCCCACCCCTCTGCCCTGGTGTGGGGGTCTGGCTGGCTGGAGCCATCCCCTTGGGGGGCTACAGCTGGTACCAGGGCATCGATTGCACCGACGTGTGCTGGCATCACCCTGTCACCCCTTCCCTCCGCCACACCGGTCGCTGTGGGCTGGCAGGGCGGCTCAGTGCCGCAGCAGGAGCTCCGCCGGGCTGTGCTGGGGTGGGGGGCATCTCTGCCCACCTGCAGCCCCCCTGCCCGTACAGCCAGCAGCGCTGCCTGTGTCCCTGCTGCCCCATCCACACCTGCCCTCACAAGCACCCGGGATGCAGTAAAACACTTCCCGCTCACCAGGCTGGGCAGTTTAGAGGAGTGGGCTGTCACTTCAGCTGTTCCCCACTTGCTTATGGCCCCACGGTCCCTCCCAGCCCCCTGCCACCAGCAGGCAGGCACGGAGCATTGCCCAGCTATCCCGCATCCATCCCTGGCTTGGAAATAGCGTTAAATCAAGGAACCTGTGGTGCCTCCTGCCATGCTGGGCTGTGGGGCCCTGTGGAGATGGGAGCTCCTGGTTTATCACCTCCTCCCTCTGCCCGGAGAGGGGTGGGTGATGGGGCACAGCACCCAGGGTCCCCATCCCTCAAAATACTGACCGGGGACCATGTGGGCAGGCATGGCAGCACCACCCTGGCCCAGCCGAGCCATGTTCCGAGCAGGAGGCGCTGGGGATGGTGCTGCCGGGGCTATTTTTATCATGTGTTTAGACCTGTCGTTGGCCGACTGTTACCTAACTGGGAACCCAAGGTGACATGAGGGAGCCCGCGAGCAGCTGCTGACATTTCTGCCTGGGAGAAGGGACCTGTGGCACCGGGTGCTGCTTGGACAGGCCGGTAACCAGCAGGGCCGGCCGGTCGGGCTGCCGGCACAAAGCCGGGTCCCACGCCCGAATCCAGCCCCCCCCAGCCCAGCGGGGGACTCCGAGCCGGCGCTGAGGGCCGCGGGGGGCTCGGTTGGGCAGCGGCCCGGGGAGGCCGCTGGGGCCCGGGGAGGCCGCAGCGCCGCGGAATGGGACTACACTTCCCGTCGTGCCCCGCGCGACGCGGACTACAGCTCCCGTCGTGCCCCGCGCGGGAGGCGCCTCGCCCCGCCCCCGGGCCGTGACGCGGGCGGGCGCCATGGCGACGCGGTGACGTCGCGGGGGGGGTGAGAGGTCACGGCGGCGGCGGCGGCGCCGGTGTGAGGGCAGCGGAGCCGCGTCCCGGCCCCGGTCATGGCGGCCCGGCGGCTCCGCGGCGCCTTCCAGCTCGGAGCGCGGCAGCGGCTGCGGGCCGCGGCGGCCCCGCCCGGCAGGTGAGCGCCGGCGACCTCACGGGGCGGCACCGGGCGCCGACACCGGTACCGGGCAGGGCCGCGGGGCCCGGTCGGCGGCAGCGGGCCGGGGGGCCCGCAGTGGGTAGCGGGGCCGGAGCCCGTGCCCGGAGCACGGCGCGGGGCTGGGCTGGGCGTCATACAAGGCCCGGGGGCTCCGGCAGGGGCCCGGGACAGGGTCGCCGGCGCAGGGCGGGCCCCGAGGGGCGATCGGGGCCGGGGGGACCCGGGCGAGGCTTGGGGGCGGCCCCCGCGGGGCGAGCGGCCCGTGGGCCCGGCCTTGTGCCCTCCAAGGGGCTGCCCGGGGCAGGGGGTCGTGGGGGGACGGGGGGGGACCCAGGACAGGGGGGCCCGTGGCCACGGTGGGTTGTGGCCCCGGCGGCACTGCTGTGCCGGTGGCCACCGGCCCCGGGCTGGAGCTGGGGGACACACAGCCCCGAGGAGCCCCGGGGCTGCGGCCTGACCTTGGGGCAACCCCCGCATGGGGGCCAGGGCCACCCCCCGGGCCGCGAGGGCCGGGCAGGTGCCAGCGCTTCCCTCGTGGGTCAGGAGCGACGTCAGTGTCACGCTTTGGCCAGCCCAGGAGACCTGAGGCCACCCCGCCGTGTCCCCAACCGCGCTGACCTCTGCGCCCGGCCACGCCGCCAGTGCCGCTGGGGCTCTGCCAGCTCGGGGCTGGCACCGGCCGCCTGGGGACAGGGCGGCTCTCGTGAGCGTCGGGCCACCAGCCACACCGCCGGACAGGCCCGCGGTGTGGAAGCAGCTGCAGCATCGTGCCGTGGCGCTGGTTGAGGAGCCAGCTCCACTGAGACCCGCTGCGGCACGTGTACGGCACCAAGCTGCGGTGCGAGCGAGGAGGGGGCCGATGGCCTCGGGGGGGCTGTCAGCGGGGTCCCGGTGCGCTGGGGGACCCCTGGCTCGGTGCAGCCAAGGGCTGTGACCTGGGCTGGCGCCACTCAAACGTACCGACCAGCTCGCTGCGCTGCCTGGCTATTCTGGGAGCTTGGGGGCTGCCAAGCGCCCCGGGTGACTAGTCTTGGCACAGGAACGTCCCCTTCTCCTGGGAGAAGCAGCGGGACCTTTCTCCCTCGGCCACCCGCCCTGGAGGAGAGCTGCTGTGACCTGCGTGCAGGCGCATCTAAAAATACCCGCGCTGTCCCGTGGGCACCAAGTGCTGCCAGTGATGGCTGTCACCGGAGGGATCCTGGTGGGGCCAGCCCTAGCCCAGAGCCCCACTGGCCCTGGTGTGGTCAGGGCTACAGCCACCATCGTTATCTTCCCGCTTCTTGGTGAGGACTGGCTGCCGGGGCTTGGCCTGGTGCAATTAAGCCATTATGAGGGAGCTGATAATAATTGAGGAGCTGATGGCCACGGCATGGCAGGACCCCGCTGCCATCGCCGCAGCTCCAGGGCTGGGTGACACGCCACCCAGGACCCTACTGTGCCTTTGGGGCTTGGCTTCTCCTCGAGGAGGTGGCCACCATTGTCCCTTCCCACCGGCAGCAAGGGCACCGTCTGCGCCACACCTGAGGAATGAGATGGGGCTGGGGCAGGACACGGAGGAGGGAGAAGGTCCCTGGGCTGAGCAGGGCTCTGTGCTGCCACCGGAGCCCAGTGCGGGGCTGGGGAGCGGCAGCGGGGGGTAACGGGCAGTTGTCCCCGCACTGCTGGTCTGGATTAGGTGTCCCTGAGGTCAGGTTTCCCCGGCCTTCCTCCTCTTGCGCAACAACAGCCTTGGCAGCAGCCCTGGGACAAGCACTCGGACTTCCCCGGCCTCTTCCCACCGGCCCAGGCGGGAGGGCTGGGAGTGGCGGTGGGCGCCTGCTTCGGCCCTGATCCCCCCTCGCGCCCCCGGGGGCCGAGTCCCATCCCGGGAGGCACGTGGGCAGGTCTGGAAGGGGCCCAACATCGTGGCCGTCCTGGGCAGGGGGGTTGCCCCACTTGGCCCAGAGGCTCGCTGGCAGCTCCGCTGCCCGGCACGGTCCCAGTTCCTCCGCTAACGGTCCCGGTTCCTCCGCTAACGCCCATCTCCTGCGCAGGCACACGGCCCTGTGCGGCCTCCGGCTCAGCCGGCTTGGCCGGCCAGCGAGCAGCACTGAGTGGGGGGCCCCGGGCCCAACCCAGCCGGTCCTTCCTCAACCTCACCAACAAGCGGAAGGAATACTCGGAGCGGCGCATCATCGGGTAGGTGTGGCGGCTTCCCCGTCCAGCCGGGCGGCGAGGGCCCCCACAGCCCCGGCTGCAGCGTCCGCTCTGCCCCCAGGTACTCCATGCAGGAGATGTACGATGTGGTCGCCAACGTGGAGGACTACAAGAACTTCGTGCCTTGGTGCAAGAAGTCAGTGGTGGTCTCCAAGCGCACGGGTCATGTCAAGGCGCAGCTGGAGGTGGGCTTCCCGCCCGTGGTGGAGCGCTACACCTCTATCGTCACCCTTGTCCGCCCCCACCTCGTCAAGGTGAGTGTGGCTCCGGCGCGGTGGGAAACCATCCTGGCCAGCTCCTCAGGCCCCCCTGACCGGCTGCTCCCCCTCCCCAGGCTGTCTGCACGGATGGGCGCCTCTTCAACCACCTGGAGACGAACTGGCGCTTCAGCCCCGGCATCCCCGGCTATCCCCGCACCAGCACCGTGGATTTCTCGGTAAGACCCAGCTCCGGGCGGGTGCGAAGCGCCTGGGGAGGATGGGGGAGACGGCCCCTGCTGCGGAGACCTGCCCACGCGCTGCCATCCTCAGGCCAGCCGCTCTCCTCCCCAGATCTCCTTTGAGTTTCGCTCCCTGCTGCACTCCCAGCTGGCCACCGTCTTCTTCGACGAGGTGGTCAAGCAGATGGTGGCAGCCTTCGAGCGCCGGGCAGCCAAGAACTTCGGTCCCGAGACCCGCATCCCCCGGGAGCTCATGTTCCACGAGGTCCACCAGACGTGAGGGCAGCCCGGCCACCGCAGACTGTGCCAGGGCCACGGGGCTTCCCACCCTGCGCCCACCCTCCTGAGTATTTATTTGAGTGCATCTCTGCTGCCGTTGCCTCAACTTCCCTCCCGGCCCTAGGGGCGAGAAGCAATGCTCCTGTGAGCGCGGGGGCTGCCGTGAGCCCCCAGCCCCACCACGACGCTGCGGGAGCTGCGTCCCAGCGCTGGACTCCCTGGTTTTGTAGCTGATACTGGTTTTAAGTTTCATTTTAGTTCTTGGGAGCTCTTTTTTTCTTTTTTTTTTTTTCCTCTCCCCCGTTCTGTTCCTTTTAATTCCTCGGCAAGGCCAGAGGGTCCCGGTGGCGGGGCAGCTCCTGGGCCAGCCATGCCTGGCCCCGCCGAGGAAGGTGGGTGTTCGCTGGGGGGGGAGCCTGGCCCGATCCTGCCTGGGAACGCAAGAGGGGCAGGCAGTGAGCGGCCAGGGCAGGGGTGGGGGGGGCAGCTGCCAGTGCCCCCTGCTCCCCCAGCTCTTCCAGGAACAAAAGGGAAGGAGAAGGGCGTAGGGGCAGCAGCCGCTGACCCCTTGCCCAGACACTGGAGCTGAGGGACCCCCGGCAGCGCCCGCTCTGCCGCCAGACCCGACGTCGCACAGTTTGCACAAGTCACACGCACAGGGTGGGGATGGGGCAGCTTGTGCTGCCCCCCCCTCCCCGCCACCCCCCAGCCCCTTGCAGACCCACTGCAGGCCAAGGCGCCGGCGCCGCAGGGACCAGGACGGCCCCGGCCCACAGCCCCCCCGCCACCCCCCAGCGTTCTGGTTCCAGCTTGCCTTTCCCTGCCTTTGGTGGGGGGACGTAGAGGCCTCTGGCTCCCCCAGCCCAAAAAGCCACCTGTGGGGGGGGCAGGGGCTCCCTGGGCTGCCAGTCCCCCCACCCCAGGGTCCCCCCGCACCGTTCCATCACCATTGCCAAGGGCACCCTGGCCTTGCTGCCCGAGGAAAGGGCTTTTACGGGCCAATAAAGAGCATTTTCCAAGGGTGAGCCGCCTCCTGGTCCTCATTCAGCACCCACGGGAGGGGGGAGCTGGGGTGGGGCTGCACACCGAGACCCCCCCAGACCCCAAACCAGGCTGGCTCCTGTAGAAGCCACTGAGCCTGGTGCGGCCGGGGTCCCGAGGGGCCAAGCACCACCGTGTCAGCCCCGGCAGAGACAAGAGCAGGACCGGGGGCCTCAGGGCAGCCCCCCAGGTGGGGTGGTGGGCACAGTCGCCTGCCCCCCACCCTAAATCCTACCGGAGCAAAGCTGAGCCCGGGGGTGAAAGTCCTGCACCTGCTGGGAGGGAGGGAGGGAGGCTCTGGTTTGTTAATAAAAACATTTATTTTGCATTTTGTCGTTGTTTGTACAGAAGTGCCCGATGCCTGCGAGGGGCCGGGGCTGGGCACTGGGGGGGGGGCCCAGCTCCAGCTGCCGGGGGCATCGGACACGGGGGGGTTCACACAAACACGGGGGTGCGGGCTGGGGAGGAGTGTATCAATTCCCTGCTCGGGGTGGGGGGGGGGGGCTGAGACATTCATTCTTCACCTGCTGCCCCGTGGGGGGGGGGAGCCTGGACACGAGTCTGGACTGAACCCCTCTCGGGGTGGGGGGCTGTGGTGGAGGGCGGGGGGATTTGTGCCCCCACAGCCTCACTGGTGGCACCCCACCCCCCCCCCCCAAGCCCAGCAGCGGGGGAGCCGGGGGGCTCCCAGTGTGCGTGGTGCTGCTGGCACGGGGTGGGGGCGCAGGACCACCCCACCCCCCCCTCCCCATTTTGCTGGGAGCAGAGGGAGCTCCGGGGAGGGGACAGCGGGCAGGGAGCAGGGGCGCGGGGCAGGACGCCCCCCCCGGGGCTGCCTCTGCCCTCTCCCAGGGCAGCAGGGAGGGAGAGGAGCGGGGGGGGGGGGGCTCCGCTCGCACCACAGGAGACCCACGGCCGGTGCCCGAGGGGGGTTCAGTGCCGAGTCCGTCCGGGGCCCGGCGCAGCAGCGCAGCGTTCCCTGGGGAGCAGCCAGCCACGGCTCCCTCCCCATCCCTTCTTTACCCAGATTTGTAGCCCACGAGCTGCATGAGGCCCTTTGTGCTCATGGACTTGGGTCTCTCCAGGGGGAAGCCCAGCGCCCGGCTCCAGATCAGCTGCGAGAGGACGCCCAGGGCCCGCGAGACCCCGAAGAGCACCGTGTAGTAGTTCATCTCCTTCATCCCATAGTACTGCAGGGAGGGGGGGGGGGGGGGCGTTAGGGCAGGGCAGCCTGGCAGGAGGGGGCACCCCGGAGCCCTCTGCACCCCCCCCTGGGGAGCGGGGCTGGGACGGGGACCCCCGGGCTCACCTGCAGCAGCACCCCACTGTGGGCGTCCACGTTGGGCCAGGGGTTCTTGGCCTTGCCCTGCTCCAGCAGCACGTTGGGGACGATCTTGTAGAGCTGAGCCACCAGCTTGAACATGGGGTCCTTGGGCAGGTGCTTGAGGGCGAACTCCCGCTGGCAGGTGTAGCGGGGGTCCGTCTTCCGCAGCACCGCGTGCCCATACCCTGGCACCACCTGCGAGAATCAGGGGGGGTCAGAGCCTGCTGCCGGCACGCCCCCTCCCCCCGCCGCAGTCCCCCCCCCCCAGGCAGGGCCAGACTCACCCTGCCGGAGTTAAGCGTGTTCCAGATGAATTCCCGCAGCTTCTCATCCGACACCTCCTGGCCCAGCTCCTTCTGCAGGTTGGTCAGCCAGAGCAGCACCTCCTGCGGGCACGGCAAGCCGAGCAGGGGGTGAGGGCAGTGGCACGCGGACAGGCAGACAGACAGACAGACGGCCGCGCCAAGGTGCCCACCTGGTTGGCGAGGCCGTGCAGGGGCCCAGCCAGCCCATTCATGGCGGCAGCAAAGGCGAGGTACGGGTCGGAGAGGGCACTGCCGACCAGGTGGCTGGTGTGCGCGCTCACGTTTCCCCCCTCGTGGTCACTGCAGGGGCAAGGAGCAGGGCGTCAGGCCTCCCCCACCCCCGCCGAGGGCCCCCACAGCCACGGGGGACACCCCCCGGGGGGCCACGATGTTCCCAGCCCTACCCCAGGGCTGCCCGTGGCCCCACGCCGCGTTCCCGGTGACGCCCCCAGAGCAGCCCGGGCATGTCCCGGGACCCGGTCCCATCCTTGGCCGCGGGGCTGGGAGTGGTGCTGAGCTCCCACCTGCTCCGGCTGCTCCTCCCGGCCCCGTACCTGTGGATGGTGAGGTAGAGCCGCATCAGCTCAATGAACTGGGGGTCGGTGTAGCCCAGCATGTTGGTAAAGTTGTGGGACCAGTCGAGGTTGGGGTCGATGGCCCCGATGCTGCTGCCCTCGCGGTACAAGTTGCGGTAGATCTTTGCGGCAACGCAAGGCAGCTTGGCGATCAGGTCCATGGCGTCCTCGTAGACAAACTGGGACAGACTGGGTAAGACAGCGCGGCTGCTCTCCCCGGGGGGCCACAAGCCTTTGACCCCCCAGACCCAAACCTGCACCCACACCCAGGCTCACGCTCCGAGTTGGGATGGCTGAGCACCCCCCCCGGCACCGCGCCCCTTCCCCCCCAGTACCTCCCAGTATTTGACACGGTGGATGCCCTCAGCGTAGGCACGCGCAAACTTGCTCTCGCTGTTGAGCGCGGTGATGGCGGCGCTCAGCTGGGACATGGGGTGCAGGTTGGTGGGGAAGTTGTCCAGCATGGTCACCACGTGCGAGGGCAGCGCTGCACGCCGGGCCCACTCGCGGGACAGCCAGCTCACCTGCGGGGGGGGCATGGGGGCTGAGCCGCGGGGCAGGGGACCGGCAGCACACCCCCCCACCTCCACCAGAGCCCCGGCGTGTTACCTGCTCCTGGGTGGGCACGTCTCCCGTCACCAGCAGCCAGAAGAGCCCCTCGGGCAGCGGTTCCTCTCCCCCCGCAGCTTTGGGCAGCAGCTTCTGGCACTCGGGGATGCTGTACCCGCGGAAGCGGATGCCCTAAAGAGCCCGGCACAAGCATCAGCTGCCGTGGCATCACCCACGCCGGGCAGGTGCCTGAGCAGGGCAGGATCAGGCCCTACCTCATCGGGATCCAGAACCGAGGTCTCGTATATGAGCCCCTTCATGCCCCTCATCCCGCCGTACACCTGCAGAAGGGCGGGGGAGGCGGTTACCGGCTGTGGCACTGCCGGCAGCCCCGGCGTGGCCTGACCACAGCGTCGCCCCGCTCACCATGTCCACCGTGATCTGCCCGATGGCCGTGCTGCCGTGCTGCTGCCTGAAGCTCTTGATTTTCGCCTGCTCCTTGGGGATCATGCTGGCAAGGACATCTTTCAGGTTCTGGGAAGAGGGGAGGGGGCGGTGAGCCCTGGCACCTGCGGCAGGGCCAAGCACGTGCCCCCACCACCGGAGAGGGGTAACGGCAGCGGGGGCTCCTCTTACCGTGGCGGCGCTGGGGCATGGCGGGCGGCAAAGAGGACACACAGTGCATTCTGTGGAAGAGCAGACACACAGACTCGGTGTTACCTGGGGAGAGCCCCACCGTGCGCCCCAGCGGCCCCATCTTTAGGGAGGGGTACCCATAGAAGCAGTCCCCAGCCCTGGAGCACCCCCAGCCCTGGAGCACCCCCAGCTCCCCCAAAGCGTGGCACAGCTCCTGCGGCTGGAGCTGCCTCGTGACTCCAGGAAGATCCCATCTCACACGAACGCTGCGCTCGGCAGCTGCGGCGGCTTCCCTCGCCCACGCGTGCCAGAGATCAGCGCCAGGCAGGTTCAGCCGGGCTGGGCAGCACAGGGCTGCCGTGCTGCATCACACTCATTCACATCACGCCCAACACCGGCCACGGCCCCACCGCAGAGCCAACGGCCGCGCCGCACAGAGCCAGCGGTGGCCAAGGCGGCTGCGTTTTGCTTCCTGCTCCGCAGAGCGCGGAAGTGGCCGCACGAGCGAGTGGTGCTGCCAGCAGCGCCCTGCCAGGCCGGCACCGCTGCGGTTTTCCTGCCCTGGGGAAGCCGATCTTTGTTCCTTGCCCACGTGTGGCAGCCCACGGGGACTCCGGCCAGTGGGAACACCCTGGTGCGGCCGGGAAGCCCGAGGCTGGCAGCATCCCCTGTCCCTGCCCACTGGCCCTGGCAGCACCCTGGGGACACGGGGCTCGCCTGCGCCCAAACCCACTCAAAGCACCCGAAGGGGCACCACGGGTGGGCAAAGGTGACCATGGGACCCCTACCCAGTGCCGGGGTCACTGCGACACCTCCTGGTGCCAGGGTCACTGCGACACCTGCCCAGTGCCGGGGCCACTGCGGTGCCCGGGGGGGGGCTGTATCCACACCAGCCCCGTGGCCACCCCCTGGTGCGGAGCTGCGGCAGCGCCTGCAGAACATGACTCGCTTTTTCCACTGGCTGCCAGAAGGGACGCGGGGGGGGGGGGGGGGGGGGGGGGGGGGGGGGGAGGGGGGGCGCAGCACCACAGTGAGCCTCGAGCCTGGCCAGCCCAGCACCCCGAGAGCCCCCAGCCCAGCCAAGGGGATCCTGAGACCCCGAGCGTGGCTGGAGCCCACCGCCCGCTCCGGACAACTGTGCCACGTCCCCCCGCAACAGGCGGCAGCGGAGGGGGATGGAAAATGCCGGCAGGAACAATGGAGGCGGCAGCGGGAAGACCAAGGTCAAGGTGGCGGCTGCCACCGTCGGCGGGGGGGTCCCCGCCACCCCCCAGTGTCACCCGCACTGCTCGTCCCGGCTGGGCCGGGCCTGTCACAGAGGCGCCGCTGGCTCAAGGTCACACGTGTTGGCGGTGACACCGGGCGCCGGCTGCCGGGGCTGGGGCTGCCCCAGCCGCTGCGGACCCCCCCCCCGCCCCTCGCCCCGGGTCTGGGGGTGCAGGGGCTCACCGGCAGCACCGGCCATGGCTCGGCGGAGGAGCAGCCACCGCAGCTGAGGCCGTGGGGAGGAAGAGGAAGGTGGCAGCTGGGCAGGGTCGGGGGTAGCCCCGGCTGGGGGGGACGTGGCCCCCCCGGGCGAGCAGGGCCAAGTGGGGCAGCACAACACGCCCGGCCAGGCCCCGACGCCCAAAATAACGCCCGGTCGATAGAGATGCTGCAGCGGCTGTTACGAAACGCCGGGGTCGCGGCCAAGGCAAACGGGGGGGGACGGGACCAGGGCCACCCCAGCCCTGCACCGGTGCTTGGCCCCCGCCCCCCGGTATCCCCACTCCCCCAGCCCCAGGGCTGGATGGGGGTCCCCTCGCTGTGACCCTTTGCCCTCTACGGCACCGGCTGGCTGGGGATGGTCGGGGTGGATGTGGTGTGGGGGTGGCGGGGGACCCTCGCCCCCTCCTTGCCGGTACTGCCAGGTGGGAGCCCCCGGGGCTGGCGTGGCCCCCCCCGGGCCCGGCGCTGCAGCACAGCCCCACAATGGGCGGCGGGGGCCGGGAGCCCCCAGCGAGGGGCTGCGGTGGGGGTGCGACCCCCGGATAGCGGCTGCAGCCAGAGCAGAGCCCCCCTGCCCCAGTCCGCCAAAAGGGCCAGGGGCCCAGCCGGGCCGCCCCCCGGGGTCGGACACAGCAGCGGCGGGGCCGCCCCTCGACCCGCCGCCCGTTCCGGTTGCTGCCGGCGGAGGCGACGCCGGTGCCGGTGCCCACCACGTGCTGCCGCTGCGGGCGCGCGGCCCCGCGCCCCCCGGGCTCCCCCAGCCGTGCGGCCCCTTTAAGGCAGCGCCCCGCCGCGTCGCCACTTTAAGAGCCGCCCCCCCTCCCCCTCCCCCCCTCCCCCCCCCCCGACGCGTCGCCCCTTTAAGGCGCGGCGGGGCCGGGGCGGGCGCCCTCACCTTGGGCCCGCGGAGGCGCGCGGCCGCTCGGCTGCCGGCGGCGAGGAGCGTCATGGCGGCACCGGGGCCGGGACGGAGCAGGGCTGGGAGCGGGAGCGGGCGCGGGGCCGGGCCGGGCGGGAGCGGGGCCGGAGCGAGCGGCGGCGGCGGCGGCGGCGGCCGGGGGTCCTCAGCGCAGCGGGCGGGGCGGGGCGCGGCGCCGAGCTGGTTATTAGCATAGCCCCGCCCTTGCCCGCCCCATCGGGGCCGACTCGCTTCCGATTGGCTGCGCCGTGCGACGCGGGGCGGCCCTAGGCAAATGAGGCAGCGGGGCAGAGGGGGCCAGGCTATAGGTGGCCGCCGCGTTCGCCTGATCGTGGGGTGGGGTGGGGTGAGGCGGGGGGCCACGCCCCCTGACGTGACGTCACCGGCCGCAGTGCGTGACGTCATGCCGCCGCGTCACCCACCCGAGCGGCTTCGGTGCTTTGGTGTCACTCGGCTGTGATGCCGGCCCAGCCCCGTGACATCACCGGCACTCGGCCATGTGCTATGAGGTCACCGGGGTCCCATGACGTCATCTCACACTCAGCCGCTGGGGCCGGAGGTCACCCTGTGGTGGTGACGTCAGGGGGCGGGGTACGGCCGCGGGTGACCGTCCCCGCTGACCCCGGGGCATTGCCCCGGTGGCCCTAGGGTGGTGGTGCCAGGGGCCAGGCACAGCCGTGGTGTGGGGGCTGGGCAGCACCCTTGGGGACAGGACCCCCACGGTGCCCCCGTGGTGGCTGCCACCGGGGCCAGGTGACACAGCTGACTGGGGGCTGCCAGAGGACACTCGCCCACCCCGAGGCTGAGCCAGGGCCGGGGGATGCCGGCCAGGCCACACACGAGGGAGCTGGTGGCACCAGAGATGTTGCCGGGACACAGGGTGGGGGGAGGGGGCTGCCACCGGCATCTCCATGTGCCACTGTCCCTGTGCCTGGCCCCACACACACAGGAGCGAGACCTGCCCTCGGGTGGGCCCGCGGCACAGCTGCCGCACAGCCCCTTTATTGCCTGCAGCGAGGGGGGGGGGGTCCCACAACCGGCCCCAGATGCCTGAGCACCCCACCCTGGTGGGGGCAGCTGAGCCCCGGTGTCCCCTGCCGTGTCCCCTGGCTGGCAGCCTGCCCGCTGCATCGTCCCAGCAGGAGCGAGGGCCCGGCCCCGGCTCCGGTGGCTACCCTGTGGGGAAGCGAGGCCGGTGTCCCGGTGCCCCCGGTGTCCCGGTGCCCCCGGTGTCCCGGTGCCCCCGGCACCGCAGCTGCAGCGGACGGACAGTGAATAAATAGGACAAGAGCACCAGGCCGGCTGCTGAGCCACGGTCTGTCCCAGCACGTCTGCTGGTTCCGGTGGGGACGAGGTGAACCGAGAGGTAGGGGACGTCTGGACGGAGCCTGGCACCATCCTGGTCGCACAAGGCCGCCGGGGCAGGTCGGCACCGTCCTCTGGAGGCAGCCAGGGTTGTCTGCGTCACAGCTCATCGTGCGGGATGTGGAGCGCGTGGTCACACAGGTCTGCAGTGACAAAGAGCAACACACTCAGCATGAGGCTGAGCCCCGGGGGACCCATCCCTTCCCCCTCATCCCTGGCCACTGCAGCGTAGGGATGAGCCACGTGCAGTGCACCGGGGCCAGGCACGCCGTGACCCCCGCGCCCAGGGGACACCTGCGCTTCCCCCTCACTTTGTTCTGCAGTTAATGAGAAACGCGGCGGCTGGGACAGAGCTGCTGGCCCGGTGTTTCCCCAGGCCCAGCAGCCACAGCCGCTCGGCAGACCCCCACCAGCCTGGGGCAGGCAGGAGGTACCGGCCGAGCCCCAGGGGCAGACCCCCAAGACCCTCCCTGGGGAAGGAGCGTTTCCCCCAAGGCGTGAGCCTGGTACAGAAGGGACCCACCCTGCAGCGCAGGTTACGTGGCCACGTTCATTAATAGAAAAGCACAAAGGTCGCGCCGTGCCCTGACCCCGGGTATTTGTGAGCTGGAAATAGCCCTGTGGGAAGGGAGATGCCGCAGGGCGGGCGCCCGGCCATTGGCTGTGCCAGGAGCCAGGAGCCCTGTGCCGGAGCAGCCGGCACTGACGGCAGCTGCCCTGGCTCGGCCCCAGGCAGCACAGCCAAAAAAAGCCACATGCAGCTGGGCAAGCCCAGGGAGCTGCACCCTGGCGCGGGGCTAAGGGACATCGGGGAGCACCCGCAGCTCCTCAGCATCCCCCCAACTCTGGGCCAGCAGCTCCTCCTCTTCCAGCACCGATGGAGCAGCTGTGAACCCCCAGGGCAGCAGGAGATACCCCTCCCCAGGACCCCCCAGCCCAGCTCACCCGTCCGCTTGCTGCAGAGCCGGTCCTTGACGTTGTCGGCCTCGTGGGAGAGGAATTCTATGAGTTCGTCCTCGTACTCCTCGGCAATGCTCTCACACTGCAAGGGGAGCCACTGGGGGATCAGCCAGCACCACCAGCACCCGGGGGAGCCCAGAGCCAGGCCCCCCCCCCAGCCCGGGAGCAGGTTCCTTCCCTCCAGCCCCAGGAAGGACAAGGGGAAGCAGCTGGGAGCTGCCGGTGGGACCAGCTCAGCCCTAGAAGGGCCACGGCTGCCCAACACAGCAGGTCCCACCACCCAAAACCTCTGCCGAGCCTCAACAGACGCCATGAGAACCCAGGCCCTGCACACACCGCAAACTTCAGGCTGGAAGCCACGTCTCCATCGATTTTGACCCCGGAGAGGTCCATCTTGGTCCCGTCGTGGGAGATCACCCGGACGTAGCTCTTCCGGTGCGTGGATGGATCCACTTTTTCCCCATATTCCTTCATCTTCTCGCACACCCGCTCCAGCAGCTCTGTCAGATGTGCCTCCGACCGGGCGTAGGGCACCTGTGGCAGGAGCGAGGGAACAGCGGGGTCAGGCCTTCGAGCGTGACAGCGGAATGGGAACACTGGACCAGCACCTTTCCCCGGGAGCTGGGGAGCACCGAGAAAGGGTCAGACATCCCCATGGATGCTCTGGGGCCGCGCTGGAGATGAGCAGCTGAGGAACGGGAATTGGGGCCCATCCACCCGATGCGGCTCTGAGCCCTCTCGTCTCCCCTGGCCTTTGACACGCGGCCGCTGCCCCCACTCCACCGCAGCCTTCACCCGCTCACCCGGCACCGCGGGCCCGTCCCACTGGCAGACTTCTCACCTCCACAACCGACTGGCTGCCGTCAGGGTTGATCCGGAACGAGCCCATCTGGATGGTTTTCCTGGGGTCGACCTGGGCGATCTCCCACTCCAGCTCATCCACCAGTGCCCGACACGCTGCAGTGGACGCAGGCGTCAGCGGCCCGGAGCTAACAGCATCCATCTGCCTCAGCCCCTGGTACTGACACACCTGCGGCTACCCAAAGCCGCTGGGAGGAACCGGTGTAACTGGTGCTGCTGGCCAACGGAGACGGCGTGTCTGTGGGGAGCAGGTCCCCAGGGCCCTTCGGGAGTGTTTGCCCATCCGAGCAGGGTGAACGCAGACAGGCAGCAGCCACCACAGGACAAGGGGGTCCCACCAGCCGCCCCAGGCCCGCACTGTCCCATCCTGTCCTGCCCCAGCCCCGCTGCCCTGCCCCAGCCCCCCACACCTCCGCAGTGCAGGTCCTGGCTCCGGCGGGCGCAGGCGGCGGGCAGCAGCGCAGCCAGGGCCACGGCCAGGCAGAGCGCGGGCGGGATCCGGCCCCTCATCCTCACGGCTCCGCTGCTGCGTCACCTGCGGGCACAGGCAGCTCCAGCCCGCAGCCCCCACCCCCTCCCGGCTCCCCCGAGGCCCACACCCGGCAGGGCCCCCCCAGCGCCCCTGTCCCCCACACAGCCCCACTGCCTGCAGGGCTCTGTCCACGGCACTCCCCTTCCCGAAGCCCCCCCCCTCTGCAGGGCCCGTCTGTGCCCCTGGGCACCACAGGGACCCTGCCCTATAGGCTTGAGCCCAGAGCCCCCTCCCCTATAGACTTCAGCCCGGAGTCCCCTATAGAACCCCCTCCCCTATAAGGTCGACCCCAGAATCCCCTACAGAGCCCCCTCCCATAGAGGCTTGAGCGCAGAGACCTCTAGAGTCCCCTCACCTATAGAGCTGAGCCTAGAGCCCCCTCCCCTATAGGCTCGAGCCCAGAGACCCCTTCCCCTATGGACTTGAGCTCTGAGTCCCCTACGGAGTTCCCTCCTCTGTAGGGTCAAGCCCAGAGTCCCCTGTAGAGCCCCCTCCCCTATAAGGTCGAGCCCCGAATCCCTTATAGACTTGAGCCCAGAGACCCCTACAGAGTCCCTTCCCTTACAGCATCACGCCTAGAGCCCCCTCCCCTATAGGCTTGAGCCTAAAATCCCCTACAGAGCACTCTCACCTATAGGGTCAAGCCCAGAGTCCCCTATAGAACCCCCTCCCGTACAGGCTCGAACCCAGAGTCCCTTACAGAGCCCCCTTCCCTATAGGCTCGAGCCCAGAGACCCCTATAGAGCCCCCTCCCCTATAGGCTCGAGCCCAGAGACCCCTATAGAGCCCCCTCCCCTATAAGGTCGAGCCCAGAGACCCCTATAGAGCCCCCTCCCGTACAGACTTGAACCCAGATGCCCTCACAGAGCCCAGTCCCCTCCAGGCCGGCGCTCGGAGCCCCCGCGGACCCCCCGCCCCGCCGGACCGTGCCCAGAGCCGCGGGCCCAGACGAGCCCCCCGTACCGCGCCGCGCTCCCGTCCCGCTCCGCCGCCCCCCGCCCGGGCCGGCTGCCCCCGGGCTGCCCGCGGCACCGCCCGGCCCGCCGCGCCGCTCGGCCCGGCCCGCCGCGGGGCAAGGCCGCTCATGGAGGGCAGCGGCGGGCCCGGGCGGGGCGGCAGAGCCGGTGGGACCGGCCGGGTCGCTCCTTGGCCGGCGGCGGGGCCGCCCTGCGCGCAGGCAGCGCTACGGGCAGCCCGGGGAGAGCGCGGAGGGCCCCGGCGCCGCCAGGGCCCGGGCCGCGTGGCGCTCGGCCCCGGGGGGGGGGCGGGGCCTGGCGTGACTCCGCCCCCTCCGCCCCGCCCCCGGTGCCGGCCTCGCTCGGGCCCCGGTGCCTCCCCGCCGCGTCCCCTCTCCCAGCTCCGTTCCCAGTGCCGCCGCGTCCCAGCTCCCCGTGCCGGCCCCGCTCGGGCCCCGGTGCCTCCCGGCTCCACTCCCGCCCGGGGCCCGGGTCCTCCCCCGCCGCGTCCCCGCTCCCGGCTCCACTCCCGGGGCCAGCCCCGCCCAGGGCCCGGGTCCTCCCCATCGCAGCCCCGCTCCCGGCTCCCGGGTCCTCCCCGCCATGTCCCCACTCGGGGTCCAGCTCTTCCGCGCCCTTTCCCCGGTGCCGGTCCCGAACCCAAGGAGCAGACGGCGGCACGGGTGTCCGAGGTTGCTTTATGAAGGCGCCCGGGCCGGCGGGCGAGGTGGGGGGGTCAGTGATTCCCGGTACCGGCAGGGAGAGGGAAGCCCGGGGCACCGGGCCCCGGGGAGGCCCGGGAAGGGGGGGGGGGGGGGGGGGGGTTGTTGGGCAGGGTCGGGGACAGCCCCGTCCCCGCTGCTGGTTCCTTCCAGTTCCACACGTGTCCGCCTCCCGCGGGGGGGTCCCAGGGCTGCTCCTCGCTGGGGGCCAGGGGGTCCGCTCACAGGGCCAGCACCGGGGGGTACACGGCCCCATCTGCCGGAGAGAAAGTGGGGTGAGGGGGGGGGGCGGGGAGGGGGGCGGCGGGGCACGGGGGGGCTGCGGCGGTGCCTTACGCTTGGGGCTGCTCTGGCTGTCGGGCTCCGGCACCTTCCAGTCCATCTTGCGTCCCTTCTCGTAGAGACCCTTGAGCACCTTGCGGAAATCCTCGGGCTCGGCGCCCTGCGGGCTCAGCTCCAGGTACTTGCGGTAGAGCTGCAGCGCCGTGCGCGCGTCCTCGATGCTATCGTGGGTCTCCCCCTGGATCTTCAGGTCTGCGGGGACAACCCCCAGTCAGGGAGGGGGCTGGCAGGGACCCCTGGGGAGGGGGGATCTGCCCCCACTCCCATCCCTCCCAGATCCAAGGGTTCAGCCACTGACCCAGGAAGTACCAGGCGAGGAAGCGCAGGGAAATCATCCTCTTCCTCGGGATGTGGAACAGGTAGACAGTGTCAATCACCTGGTCTTTGGGCACCTGGAAAGCGGAGAGGGTCCTGCTGCCAGGGCCACCGCGGGGGGGCAAGCCCCAGCACTGCCCCCACCTCCCGGCCGCACCCCGAGACCCTCATGGCCGGGCTGAGGGAGGGGGGCTCAGCACTGTCACCATCAGGTTGATGACACGGAAGTCCTTCTGCAGCCCATGGCCCACGAACTTGACTCCCACATCGATGAGGAAGCGCAATTTCAGGTAGGTGGATTTGAGAGTAGTGAGGTGCTTGGAGGAGATCTTGGCATCCAGGTCTCCCGGCTTGATCCCCGAGTACTGGGTCAGGTAATCCACCACCTGCAGAGCCCAAGGCCTGTGGAGGTGTGGCTGGGAGGGCCGGGGGGCAGCCGTGGGGGGCTGCCCCCTCCCCGATTCCCCTGCCAGCATCCCACGGAGGGCACCGTCATTATTACAGGTGCCCCTCCGTGGAGCGGGAGGCAGAGTGGGTCCATGTCCTCCCTGTGGGGCTGAGGAGCTGTGCGAAGCCAGGCGGGAGCCCCGTACCTGCTCTTGGGTGGAGATGTAGTCATCGATGAAGGGGATGCCCTCGTTGGGACCCTGCCCGCGCACACACGTGATCCTGGCCACTGACATCTGGCTGGGCTTGATGGTGGATTTGGTCCCGTCACTGCGCAGCTCGGCCTCCTCCTGCCGTGGGTGAGGACAGCGGGGTGACCGACAGCACCCAGAGGGTGCCCCGGCCCCCCAGCCCCCAGCGCGGGGAGGCCTGACCTCATTCAGCGTGACAAACTCGGCGTCCAGCCCCACCAGGTCGCCCGCCTGCGGCATTTCACTCAACATGAGGGGGATGAAGGTGGCGTGGCACTTGCGCTGCTTGCGAGCCAGGGAGGCCTCCGCCAGCAGCACACTGGCTTCGATGGGGTTCTTGACTGCAGGAAAAGGGGAAGGGAGATGAGCCACGAGCCGCCACCACTGGCCACGCCACCACTTCCACCCCAGACACTCACTGACGAGGTTGTACTTGGCGTTGAGGTTCCTCCGGGCGTAGTAGAGGATAGCTGGCACCTTCCAGCTCATGTCAAACTGCACCGCCTCGCACTGTGGGGGAGGGGGGGGGGGGGGTCAGTGCAGGGACAGCCTGGTGTGGGGTGCTCCCGTGAGCAGCAGGAACCCCCCCAGTGGGGTCCCCGCTGCCTCGACAGCCCCGAGTGCTCACCTTATCCACTGGCTCGATGAGGAAGTCATTGAAGAGGTACCACTGCTGGTGTGTGACTCCCTGGGGGGAGAGGTACAGGCCTTAGGGCCCCCCCCCCCCAGGCAAATGCAATGACTCCTCCACCCAATTACCAGGGAAAGGGGGGTGTGACAATGCCATGTGGGAACTCCCGCCCTTCCTGGGACACGGTGGGGAAATCCCTGCCGGCCTGGGTGGTGACCACACGTACTTGAAGCCCTCGGGCTGGACAGGCACAGTCTCTGCCCGACTCCTAACCAAAACTCCACGGAGATGCAACAGATAAGAGACAGGGATGCAGCCTTGACACACTCTGGGAACTCCTGGCTTGGGCATCTCCACCAGACAAGGACTGCCCAGACCAGCCCCCTTTTCTCGGGCAGGGCGAGGATGTCCCAGCCCTTACCTGGAAACACAAGGACAAGCTGGCAACGTGCCCGTCACCAGGAGGAACCAGCCTGAGTGAGTGTGGGAAGAGTGCTCCTCCAGCCCTTCCCTGCCCGCAAGGTGCCTGAGCGGCTCCTGGCTGTGAGGGCTGCCTAGCACGCTCAGCCAGACGCTCAACGTTTGGCTCAGGGACCCAGGAACGGTTCCCATTAAACAACCCGATCCCCCAGCACGCCGTGGGCGAGAAGCCTTTGGCAAGGCAGGACGCCGGGGAAGCAGGGCTGCTCTCAGCAGCCTGTGGGTCTGGTGGCTGTGGGTGGGAGAGCACCCATCCCGCAGGGCTTCTCACCTCCTTCCGTTGGTGGTAGGTCTCTCCCACCTTGATGTGCCCCACCAGGCTGCCCCCCGTGCGGGAATCCAGGATGTGGACAACAGTGGCCATGAGATCGTAGATGTACACGGACTCGGGGTCATCAGTTGGGCTCAGCTGCAGGAGGAAATGTCCGAGCTCTCGGCTGTCTGCCAGGCCTCCAACCCAGACCCCAGAGCTCGGATATGCCGTCTCACCAGCAGCCCGGAGGTTTCCACCCCCGCCTGAGGTGTCTCTGAGACAGCCTCGTCATCTCTCGCCCAAACACACTCAGCAGAAAGTGGTTCTGAAGCGGTTCTGCTCCCACAGCCCCACGTGCACACAACCACGTAGTCCTAGAGGGATCTCGTCAGCCTTTACCTCATCGGTCTCACTCCAGTTGCAGACATCGAGCTCCTTGCTCTTGGTGAGCCTCATCTTGATGGCGTGAGGGATCCAAATGTTCTTCAGTTCCTCCACAGAAGGATACGAATGCCCCGTGTCAGGGTTCCCCAGCTCCTTCCTGCATGGGGAATCATGGAAAGTTGAGTCAAAGGGAGCCACAAGACGTCATCCAGGCCAACTTCTCCGGGGCAGGATTCCCACCATCCCACCCGTCCACTCGCCCACCCATTCCTAAACCTTCTGCAGGGCAGATGGGGAAGCCACAGCTGCACCACTTCCCCACACCGGCCTAGAGCAGGACCCTGGGAAAGGTGGTCAGCTGAAGTTGGCCAGAAAGGGCTCTACATGCTTCTGGGTCTTTTGTCGGTCTGAAAAGGGAAGGGGGATGAGGGCTGGGGGCTCAGAAGTGGGGCACAAGGTGGACCACAAGCGGTATCTGAAGGAGATGCTGCGCAGAGCACCCATACAGGGTCACAGTCTCAGAGAAGCAACGAGACTGTTCCAGTTCAGAGCCCGAGGGCAGCTACAGACAGGTGGATTATCAGATTATCAGACAAGAAATAGCCCTGAGCTCTCCAAGGCCCAGAGAACAACGCAGAAAGTGTCACTGCTCAGAGTCGCCACCCCAGGAAGGGTCACCTACCACTCTCCAAGAGAGATTTCTTTTCCTTTGGTGATCTCAAAGCCTCCTCTCTTCATCATGGCTCTCTGAAAGGCATACTGGCAACGAAACACAGGCAAGCGTCAGCGCGGAGTGACAGGCTGGGCTTGGGAACACGTGGGTGACAGCCAGGCCAGAAGTGGGGAAAAGACAAGGACTTTAAAGCCGGTGACAAGGAAAAAAAGACAGCGAGGGAAACCCAACTGTCCGCCCGCTCTCTGCTGGGCTCGTGTTCTGGGAAGCAGGCACTGCCTTGCTGCTCCTAGGTCCTGGGGGCCTGGGGGAATGCAAGAGCGGCTCTACTGCAGTCCCGTCAGCTTTGTCATGGCAGATCTTGTCTTTTCCAACTCCAAACGCACGGCTCACGCTACAAGCGTGACCAAATACCACCGCGTCCTTTGTGAGCAAAGTAGGGTGATGCTCAGGTGGAGAGCAAGAGACTGTTAGAGACAGCGCGATCAGAGTGAAAACACCTCCGGCAGAACTGGACACGCAGCAACCCCCATATGCCAGGGAGAACAAGCCTGCTTCTGCCCCGAAGTGTCTCCCCCACCTCAGCCTGTGTCTTCCAGAAATCTGCCTCCTTGGAGCTGTTCACCTCACAGTTAATGACCAGGACGTCCGGCAGGCAGCGGATGTTCCGGGTCTGGACCTGCAGGGAGAGTAGGAAATGGAAACTGGATGGAAACTGGGCAGCACCGAGAGCCCTGGAGAGGCTCAAAACCAGATTTGGCACGGGCTACCCTCTTCCCTCCTCCAACGCCTTCGCTTGCGGAGCCTCCTCCCCACTGCCTGGCTGGGTTCCTGGTAGCTAGGGGTGCTGCAAGAGCAGGTGTGCTCAGCTCCTGGGGTGTTTTCCCTCTGCCCCCAACCCCAGGGGGATTGGGCTGGGATCCCCATGACCTGCGAGACACATTCCAGTGTTCAAACAGCCCAGGAAATACCCCACGCCATTCCAGCTTGCCATCCAGGCCAGGAACCGAATCTCCGGCATCCACTCAGGAGGTTCCCCACTGACTAATGGAGAAACTGCCCCGACTCAGCCGGTGGCACAGGGTGCTTATACCCTTCTCCCACCTGCCCTTACAGCCTGAGAGGTGTGACACGCTCGCACCCCGCTCCTGGGCTCACCGTGGGCTGGTACTTCTCACAGTTCTCACACCAGGCTTGCGTGTTCTGCTCCAAGCAGATGCTTCGCTTTAAAATTTGAGCAAACTCATAATCTTTGACTGGTTTTTCTGAAGGGAGAAAGGAGAATAACGTCACCTTCCGCACACAAATCTTTACCAACTTAGCTCAGCCAAACCTCTGGGGTTTTCCTCACAACCACCAGCGAGAAGGTCAACCCCCAAATCTGCTTTTCTGTAGCCAAAAGCTCGGCTGGTTGGAAACCCATCCCTAGACCTTGGCTGCTGGGTCTGCCGCAGCCCAGGACGGACCACTGCAGTAGCTCCTCACAGCAGGTGTCTATCACCTGGTAAAGTCACAGCTCATTAATACGGACGACAAACCCCGCCTGGCCACAGAAATGCAGCAGCGTTAAAACACACCAGGCCCTGCCCTGCCCTGCCCACCCCCGCCTCTTACCAGTGCTCTCGGGGTAGGAGAGGGTAAAGAGCAGCGTGGAGGACACGCGGACCGTTTCCTTGCCACAGCGACACATGCTGCAGTTCTCCATCTCACAGCTGAACAGCTGCCCGATAACCGAGTCCCCCGAGGACCCAAAGCTGCTGGAGAAAAAAAGAGTACCGGGGTTAGCAGGATCCCAGCAATCCCTGCGGAGCAGAGCTGGCTGATACTGTGGGCTGAGCGCTGGGGACCCAAACATCTTGGGCTGCACAAGGGCCGTTCAGGGCCAGCACCCAAATTCCAGCAGCTCTTGGGGAATCAGCCATACGGCTTCTGGAGCCAGTGCCCTCCGTGCAGCCCCGACCCCCCCCAAGCTGGGCTTAGGGGGGACAGAGGTTCAGCCCAGGGTTCAAACCCTGCCATATGGGAGCCTGCAGCTCCACGTGTTCCCATGCAGCGTTCCTCAGTGGCAGGCGTAAGTGGCAAGAAAGTTCCTTCTTGAGTGATGGATGGGGCCGCTGGGAGCCAGCCCCCCTCCCTGGTGTGGTTGTTCCCTGCCCTGTCCCCAGGCTAGGGACTTACCTGCTGCCAGCCCCCCGATACGCCTGTGGTCCCTCCTGCTCCTGGGTTTCCTGGTGCAGTTGAGTAAGGATGAAACGGTTCCAGCTCTGAATCAGCCGCCCCAGGTTCACCTTCCCTGTGGCTTCGTCCGAGTCAGCCAGGATCAGCCCCAGCGCTGAAGCCTCTGGGATTGTACGGAAAGCCCGCAAAAAGTTGCTTCCCTGGGGATGGGGCAAGAGTGGTATGTCACCGAGGTCAAGTGACAGGAGTTTCCATGCTGTCTGATGCCATCACCCCAGGACCTGGCACCACCCAGATCCTGCTCCTCTGTGATCTCTCTAACCCCCAGCCTGCCGGCCTCACGTCACGCCTGGGCTCACCACGGACCTGGCAGGGGTCTCCTCGGGACAGGTCCAGCATGTGGAAGAGCAAGCCCAGCTCGCAGCCCAGGCAGAACTCCTTCTGGCACAGGTGGTTCTGGACAAGGCAGCGAACTGGCTCCAAGAAATATAGCACCTGCCCGAGACAGAGCAGTCAGGGGAGGTGCCAGGGGTCGCGGTGGGCTGGGCAGGGCTGGGGCATCTCCCACCTGGATCATGCAGTTGCAGTAGGCGTTTGGGATATGGGGCTCCAGGCCCGCAAACAGCGTCTTGTTGTAATGCTTGAAGTCAAAGTCTTCCAGCCCCAGCTTGGAGTATTTGATCGTGACCTAAGCAGAGACATGATGTGTTAAAGGGACACCCTCCCACGGCAGGGGACAGCGGCACAACACCTAGGTGCTCCCCACGGAGACAAGGGCAGGTGCCTGGACCCATGCGTGTCCTTGGCCGCAGACAAGCCCAGCCCAGGGACTCCCAGCTAGCCTCCCACTGGGCCCCAGAAGGCCACTACCTTCCTGTACTTCTTGGCCACCATGTAGAGGTGTGGCTCCTCTTCCCGCCCGATTGGGGACTCGGGGACTTGGCTGAAGCTGTCAAACTCATTGTCCGTCTCTTTTAACCGATAGGGAATCTGCAAGGGGGAAGAAAAGGAAAAAGCGGCTCAACCCTGGTGAGGAGAGAAGTCCCATGTACTGAAACAAGCAAGTCCTGGGCTTTCCTGCCACCCTGAACGAGCAAAGGAATAAACCAAAAGGAGGAGGGCCCTCCCTCAACCTGCACCAGGCCTCCACACCTTCCCTCTCACAAGGGACTTGTCACTGTGGGAAACTACAGTGGTGCTGCGGGCAAGGGCAAAACACAGCAGTGTTTTCCCAAGGGCAAGGGACGTGCCATAAACCTCCAAACCGGACAGCTCAACTCTTTCCTACCACAGAGCGAGCTATCGATAGAACCGGGATTCTGGCCCAAGGGGGAGACCCCAGCCCTCCCCCAGGGCTGGCTCACCTGCCGACGCTGCTCAAGAAAAGCTGTTGCCTCTAAACTCTACACCTGCCCCCTGCAACACCCCCAGCCAGAGAATTTCATCTCAGCCCTGTCCCTCATCCCTGTGGAAAGCTCCGAGATCGTTCAGCACGCAGGAAGAATTCCATCCCTCCCAGAACTGCAGACCCCTGCTGCCGGTAGAGGTACCCCACGCCCCACGCAACCCCCTCCTGAGAGCGGGTACCTGGTTGCGGAGCTTGGTCCTTGGGTTTGGGGCGTAACCGATGAACCCCACTTTCTTCATGGTGCGCAAAATCTCGGGATCTACCGGAGGGGCTCGCCTGCAAAACACACTGCGACTCGGAGGCTGCTCGGTTTGGCGGCAGCGTTTAACCCAGGGCCTTGCTAGGTGCGCTCAGAGACCCACCAGTGGGTCACGAGGGGTTTCCCCACTCAGTCCTTCCCTCAGGTTCATCTTCCACGGCAAGAAAAACACTTGGGCTACACCAAAACACAGCAGCAGCGCTGGGCGCGGGCGTGTTTGGGATAGGGCTCAGGCAGAGGAAAAACAGAGTTTTCACACAGGCAGGATGCAGCCAGGATCCCACTGGGATCTCCCCACTGGGAAGACCGTACCCAACTGTCTTCAGACCTGCCCGGTCACCGCACCTCAGCAGTTAAGCTCCACCATGGGGAACTTGTCTTGCATTTCGCAGGGCACGTGACCAGGAAGGGCGGCACCAGCCACAAGAGGGGGGACACTGGGGCGGGGGGGGGGGGGGGGGGGGGGGGACACGACCAGGGGGAGCAACAGAGCCGCTCTCCTGCTCCCGAGGGGACCCAGGGGAGGGAGAGGAACTCTGCCAGGGCCAGCTTTCCTGTGCTGGTTTTTGCTGGTAAATTACCGGGGTGCCGGGGCAGAGTTTGCAGCGGGCCAGTCGGAGAGCAGGGTGTCGCTAGTCAGTGGCACGGGGATAAGCGAGAGTGGTACAAGGTCCTGATTCCAGTCCAAGTGGGGCAGCGTGTCCACGATGCAGGGCAAGGCAAAGTCAGTCTCTCGGGAGTAGGTGTTGAAGGTGACCTCGGGGGAGTCAGCCCAGAGGTGGACACATCCCTCCGAGTCACCAAAGGCCAGCGCCTGTTTGCTGGCGGAGACGTCGAAGGTCATGATCAGGGGCCCAACGGTGTTCACGTGGAAGATGTCAGCAGGGTTGGCGAGGCCGGTGGGCTCGCAGAACTGGCACTGACCTGCACGAGAGGGTCAGAGCAACGTGGCACCAGGGAGCAGGTGGGCAGCCGGCACACGGCGACCCAGCACGCCTCTTGCTTATGGGGGCATTTGAACCGGCTGGGTGCAGGTCAAGAGCGCTCAGCCAACTCTATCCCACTGAGATGTGACCCCGAACCTGTGGGATGCCGCGAGCGTCGCCCAGCTCTCGCCCAGGGAGCGGAACCCAGCCGGGTGGGGGATGCAGCTTCGCCCACCTGTCTGGGAGATGATGGCCAGGCGGGAGGTGTAGGTGGGGATGAAGCGGAGGAAGAAGGGATCGATGTGGACCTGCAGCGGGGTGGTGGCCCGCATCATGCGCAGGTCGTACACCTTCAGGAAGCGGTCACAGGCGAGGCCGTTCATTCGGCTGGAGAAGCCGCAGGTCACCAGCAGGTTCCCGTGGACATCAAAATCAGACAAGCTGCCCGAGTACGCGTCAAATTCATGCTCTACCACAAACGTGCGCAGATCGCGCAGAGAGACCTGGGAGGGCAAGACAGGGGTGCTGGGTGCCATGCAGGCAGCTGCCGGCTACTCGGGAGCCCCTTGAGCTCTGGGAGAAGCTGGACACCAGCGCCAGGGCATCCCAGAGAGAAGCCAAGCACCAGCAGGGCTGCCAGGTTGGATGAGGTTGGTGTTACCTTCCCCGAAGTGTGCCCACAGAAAAAGAAGCGGTTTGATTGCCTCATGATGGTGATGCCAGGAACCTCCACGGTATACTGGGAAGGAGGCAGAAGGGCAGCATGAGCAGGGCTGAGCCCCAGAACCAAGCACCTCCCTGCACCAGGGAGCAGCCTCCAGCCCGGCTGTACCTTCTGTGTCTCCTGGACGGTGTTGAGGTCTATCTCGATTACATGGTTCTGCAGCCCACCAACGAGCAGCGTGCTGTTGTCTGTCAGCAGGAGACTGTGCATGTCCTCAGACTCGTCCATGCTGAGGGAGAGGGGAGAGGACAGCCCTCACACTCCTGCCCAGCTTGGGGAGGCAGCAGGGAAGGGGGTGGAGGATCTGCCCTCGCCCTCCCCCACATCCAGCCTTCACAAGCTGGCAGAGGGGCCGGGACCATCTCCCCTGGGCACAGGGGCAGCTCATGGGGCCGGCACAAGCCACCTACTGCCAGGGGAAGGCACTCACAGGTAGTCAAAAATGATGAGGCCTCCCCGTGACATGTATTTCAGGTTGGTTTTGGTCAGGAAAAGGACACCGTTCTCCAGGCTCTGGATCTGGCGGATGTCGTCATTGCTGTTCACTTGGAAGGAGGAGTATCGCTCCAGCGTTGGGCCAAAGAAAGAGGTGGCGTGACCCTAAAACCAGCCGGGGACAGGCTTGTCAAGACCTGCCCCAGCTTCACTTGGATGCAATCCAGGCAAAGGCTGCTTTGCCCTGCGCCAGCTCCCAGGTGCAGGCAGGCTATCGGTCACCTCACAGCCTGGCCAGCCTACAGGGGTCTTCCTGCCCCACTGTGTGCCCCAAACCAAGGAAGACTGCTCAGCCTTTTCCCTTTCAGGCAAACACATGCAGGCACTAATAACAACCTAAAAGCTCCCACACATCAGGGAAGCAAAGTTACTTGAGAAGCACCAAGAGGCTCATGCTCCGAGACACATCAACCAGCTCCAGGCAGAAGCTCTGCACTGGTGCAGCACAACCCGCTTGAGCAGGACTCTCCAGCTCAGCCCCACGCCGAGCTGCTCTCCCCCCACAGCCCACTCATCCCCAGGGTTGTGAGAACGGTGCAGCCAGCCCAGCTCGGGCTGCAACCCTCCCTGCCCCGCTCCCAGAGTGGGCACCTACCCCGTGGTTCCCAACCCACAGCATCTCTTCGTGCAGGTCAAAATGGGAGACAGAGACAGGCACTCCCACTTCGGAGACGGCGGTGTGCAGCTCGCTGTACATGCCCTCCATGAGGTGCACAGAGTCCGGCACCGCGATACCCTCTAAAGGCACCCCCTCAGGATCCAGCTCCACGTTCTGCAGCAAGCTGGGGTTGAGATGGGGGTCCAGGACAGGGTCCAGCGCGGGGTGGAGGGGGGGCGCATACTCAGCAAGGGAGGGGTTGAGACCTTCAAAATTCATGGTGAAAACCAGCGTCTCCCTTTGAAACAGAAAAGGAACTAGGTCGGTCAGTCAGAAACACCAGGGCCTCCCAATTCTTAGAATCGGCGGCAGAGGCCCGGTGACTCCGAGGGATGGAAAAAGCGGCTGGAATCTCCAGTGAGTGTAAGGTGCAGCGCTCCTGCCAGGGCCACCGGCAGCACCCAGCTCACACAGGCAGCGTGGCCGGTAAAGTCCCGTCCCAGGACACACTCAGAGCCCCGTCACGGCCGGGAGCCACCGGGGGAAGGAGCCCACAGCAGCCCCACGGCACTGGGCAGCCTCCCCAGCGGGTCAGACCCACTCCCGGAGCTCAGGGCTCCCGGTGACCTCGCCGCCGCGGCCTGCCCCGCCCCCTCCCCCGCCGCGGGAGGCGCCGGGCCAGTTCCGCACCCACCTCCCTTATCTCCGCAGGCCGGCACCGAACCCACCGGCGGTATCGGCGGCCGCAGGCCCGCGGCCGTTAGCGGCGGGGCCGGGCGGGGCCGGGCAGGGCACGGGGCCGGGCAGGGCACGGCGCGGGGCAGAGCACGGGGGGGGCCCAGGCCCGGCCCAGGCGGAGGCCGCTGAAGGGCCCCGGCCCTCCCCGCCGCGCTCCGAGCGCGGGGCCGCTACCCACAACCCCCCGCGCTCCGGCTAAGCATCCCACAGTGCCCCGCGCCCCGGGGCGACGGCGCCGTTACCCACAGCGCCCCGCACCCGCCGGTACCGAGCAGCCGCGGGCAGAGCCCCGCCAGGGCCGCGATCCCGGGCTCGTCCCGCTGCGCCGCCACGGCCGGGCCGGGGCCGCCGCCCCTCCCGCCGTCGCTATGACAACCGCGCCCCCCTCACGCCCGTCCGGCAAACCCGCCCGCCCCTGAGACTGGGGGACCAATGGCACCGCGGAGTCGCGGGCACTGACCAATCAGAGCCTGAGGAAGGCGGGACTAAACGTTGTGGCGGGTACTGTGCGGGACGGCGCGGCGGAAGGGACAAAATGCCTCAAATCGGCTGTCTCGGGGCGGCGGGGGCGGTGCGGCCCCGGGGGGAGACTGGGCTGGGCAAGCTCCGATGGTGAAATGCTCCGGGACCCCCTGCGGCCGCCCCCGGCACCGCACAGACCCTCGGGCGCTGCCCGCCGGCTGCGGCACCTGTGGCCCCGCGCTGCCCCGTGGCCTCCCATGGTGTCCCACGGGCGTCACGCGGCGTCCCCGGCACCCCGGGGGATCCCTGTGTCCCCAAATTCCCCGCAGTGTCCCGCCGTGTCCCCTGCCGTCCCACGGGAGTCCGCTGCCATCCCACGGGGTTTTGCTGGTGTCCTACGGGGGTCCACTGCTGTCCCACGGGGTCCCTTGGCGCCCCGCAGGGTGCTGAGCCCCACCAGCCCCGGGACCCCCCGAGACCCCCCTCCTCCCCCTCCCAAAGCCCCCGGGGACATGACACCCTCCTCACCCCCCGGAGCGGGCTCGGCCGCCGGCCGGTGCCCGGGGAAGGCCGGGGACAGCCCCGCCGGGCGCGAGTGGGAAGCGCCGCAGACGCCCCGACGGGGCCGCCGAGATTGCGGCGCCGCGGGCAGCACGGCCCGGCTCGGCGGGGACCGGGGCTGCCGGGGTCCCAGGGGTGGCGGCCGGGGGAAGCCCCGCCGGGGCACCGAGGCCCCGGGGAGCCGCCAGCTGCTGCGCCGATGCTGCCCAGCCTGGTTTCCCCGTGCGCCCGGGGGGCAGATGGGGACATCGGGGCACACACACCGAGGACACACCAAGGGGACACCGGGGGGACACTGGGGACACACAAAGGCGACACCGGGGAGACGCCGGCGGGCTCCGGAGGGGGTCCCGCCCCGCCCGGGCTCCCCGGTGCGCTCGGCGGGGCGGCCCAGGTGCAGCGGGCGGGGGTCCCGGTCCTGGCCGTGCCGCTGCCGCCGCGGTGCCCCCGGGCGCGGAGCCGCCAGGAACTGCCCCGGGTTTTCCTGCCCGTCCCGTCCTGGTGCGGCGCAGGGCCGGGCGCTGCGGGGTGCAGCCCGGGGACCCCGGCCCGGTATCGGTTCTGCTTTCGAGGGAGGCGGCGATTTCGCAGTAACGGGGGGCGGGTGCCACCTGCCCCGGGGATTCCCCACCTGCCGGCGCCCCATAAGAGCCCGGTGGTAGCGCCGGTGGCGGCACCGACCGGTCATGGCTCCGCTCCACCACCTCTGCCTCTGCCTCTGCCTCCCGCTGCTGCTGCCGCCGCCCGCGGCCCCGGTGCCGGTGCCGGTCCCGGCCCCCCGCACCGACTGGGCCGCCTGCAGGAACTTCTCCCGGGATCTGCTGCAGCTGGTGGCGACCATCAAGGAGCCGCATCGAGTCCTGGTGAGCGGATGGGGAGGGGCAGGGGCAAAACGGGGGTGATCGGGGGTCTGCGGGGGTCCACAGGCACTAGAAGTTGCCCCGAGGGTGCGGGGTGCTGGGGGAGGTGGGAACCCTGCTGACTCCCTGCTGCCAGGAGGAGATTCACCTGAGCATGGAGGATCCCAAGAATTGGCCCCCCCGGATCGGCTGCAGTGATGCCTGTGACCCCTCCACCCTGGACACCAACAACACGGTACCGGGGGCTGGGGGGTGCTGGGGGGGGGCGCGGCGGGACAGCCAGGGGGTCTCAGGGGTGCTGAGGGATGTACCTGTGGGTCCCAGGCATGCCTGATGGTCCCAGGGATGCTGGGGGTCCCAGGGATGCTGAAGGGTGCACCTGACGTTCCCAGGGATGCTGAGGGGTGTGTCTGTGGGTCGCTAGGATAATGGGTTTTCCCAGGGATGCTGGGGGTCCCAGGGGTGCTAGCGGTTGTGCCTGTGGGTCCCAGGAATGATAGGGGTTCCCAGGGATGCTAAGGGATGCACCTGACATGCCCAGGGATGCTGAGGGGTGTGCCTGTGGGTCCCAGGGATACTGGGGGTCCCAGGGATGCTCGGGGCTGTGCCTATGGGTCCCAGGGATGCTGGGGGTCCCAGGGATGCTCGGGGTTTGCAGGGATGCTTGGGGGTGTGCCTGTGGGTCCCAGGGATGCCGGGGGTTTCCAGGGGTGCCAGGGGATGTGTTGGGGTCCCCAGCTCACAGCCCACTCCTCACAGCGCTGCCTGCAGCGGATCCTTCAGGGGCTGCAGCACTACCGGGTCCTGCTGGGCTCCGACATCTTCACCAACCGCCGCCTGCCCACGCTGGAGTCCACGCTGGACCAGCTGCTGGGCCTCGTCCAGGTGAGGGGCTGGGGGGGCGGGGCAGACTTGAGGGAGCCCATTCCCCTCAAGGCCGGGGAACTGGGGGCCCATCACCGCGGCCTCGGGCCCCCTAACCCTCCTCTCCCTGCAGCAGGAGCACGGCCGCCCCCCGCGCCCCACCATGGCTCCCAGCGAGGCCTGGGCACGGGCATTGCTGCAACGCTTGGCACTCCAACGGCTCCAGTCCTTCACCACCATCATGAGCCGCGTCTTCAGCCACAGCGCCAGCCCCCGCTGAGGCCGTCCCGCCTGCGGACCCCCCCTGTTATTTATTCCCCTCCCCGCTGAGGGACTATTTATGTGTGATGCTCCCTATTTATCTCGGGTATTTATGGGTTTCTAATAAAGGTCGGAAGCAGAGGAGCAGCTCCCTGTCTACGGCGCAACGCGGGTCTGCTCGCAGGTAGCTGGGGCAAGAAGGGGTTTATTTACAGGGGGGGCGGGGGGAGTCACTGGAAGTCACTGGCGTCGATGTGGAGTGGGGGGAAGTCGGTGGTGAAGAGGGAGCTGACGGTGGGCAGAGCCGTGTCCTCAGGCTGCGGCAGGAATGGGTCGCGGGGGTTCAGGAGCGCGGCACTGCCTGCGGGATGGGGAGAGGTCAGCGCTGAGGGGACACCTCTGTCCCCCACCCCGACCCCGGCACTCACCTGCCAGCCCGGGGTCCAGCCCCTCCAGCCTCCCGTCCCTGGCCTCCAGCATGTCGGGCATCAGCTCTGCCGCCTCCAGTGTCTCCAGCGTCCCCGAGCATGGCTGCAGCACGTTCTCCAGGGACTGCAGGAGCTCCTGCACATCCAGGCTCCCGGGCAGCGGCTCCAGGTCCCTCAGCTCTGGTGGCAGTGTCCCCTGCTCCTCAGGGACCAGCAATGTCCCCTGACCCTCAGGGACAGGCAGCAGCTCCACAGCCCCCGGCACTGGTTGCAGCACCCCCGTGTCCCCAGCCACCGGCTGCATCGTCCCCAAGTTCTCTGGTCCCACCTGCAGCACCCCCGTGTCCCCAGCCACCGGCTGCATCGTCCCCAAGTTCTCTGGTCCCACCTGCAGCATCCCCGTGTCCCCAGCCACCGGCTGCATCGTCCCCAAGTTCTCAGATCCCACCTGCAGCATCCCCGTGTCCCCAGCCACCGGCTGCATCGTCCCCAAGTTCTCTGGTCCCACCTGCAGCATCCCCGTGTCCCCAGCCACAGGCTGCATTGTCCCCAAGTTCTCGGATCCCACCTGCAGCAGCCCCTGGCCCTCAGAGACCAGCTGCAACACCAGCTGCGGCTCCATGGCCCCGGGTCCCACCTGCAGCATCCCCTGGCCCTCAGGGACCACCTGCAACACCAGCTGTGGCTTCAGGTCCCTGATCCCTGGCTGCAGCAGCTCCGAGACTCCCGATCCCACCTGCAGCAGCTGTGGTGGGTCCAAGACTTGGGACCCTGGCTGCTGCATCACGGAGACCCCAGGCTGCATTGTCCCCGGGCTCCCAGCCACCACTTGCAGCATCCCCAGGTTCCCAGAGGTGACCTGCAGCATCCCCAGGTTTGTGGCCACCACCTGTACTGTCCCTGGGCTTGAGGGCTGCAGCGTCCCCAGGTTCCCAGAGGTGACCTGCAGCATCTCTGGGCTTGTAGCCACCACCTGCACTGTCCCTGGGCTCGAGGGCTGCAGTGTCCCCAGGTTCCCAGAGGTGACCTGCAGCATCTCTGGGCTTGCGGCCACCACCTGTACCGTCCCTGGGCCTGAGGGCTGCAGCGTCCCCACGTTCCCAGATGCGACCTGCAGTGTCCCCAAGCCCCTGGGCTGCAGTGTCCCCGAGCTCCCATGCTGCAGTGATGCCAGCCCACCAGGCTCCTGTGTCCCCAGGCCACTGGGCTGCAGCTGCAGCATCTCCAGGTTTTCCGTGGTAGCCACCAACTCTTCTTCTGTCTGCCACGACTCATTTGCCTGCCTGCAGGAGAGATGGCACGTCGGGGTCAGGGTCGGGGTCAGGGTCAGGGGATATGAGGCTGCAGGTGAGAGGGTCCCCCTTCCCCCGGGGCCACAGAGGGACCGAGGCATCCCTCTGCCTCACCTGGAGGACACACGGATGAGGCGCCGGTTCAGGTATTTCTTCTGCTCCATCAGGTTTGCTGGGGACAGAGAGGAGAGGTCAGAGTGGGTGGCCGGTGCTCCCCCCGTGCTTTGCCGTCGCCGTCACTGCGCCATACCCTCCTGCCGCTGGCTGTAGTAGGGCCCAAAAGCCTCATCGCGGGGAATGTTGGGGTACAGGAACTGGAGCGGGTTCTCCGGGATGTTCTCCTCCACCAGCAGCTGGTAGTCGCGGATGATGTCGGGCAGCGCCAGGGATTCCAGCTCAGCCGTGGTATAGGGAACCACTGCCCGGAAAGCAGGGGGGTCCTGCGGGGGAGGGGGCATCCCGAGTCAGTGCCCAGGGCTGAGGCCAGGGTGAGGGGCTGGACCCCTGGGGGGTGGCACACTCACCACTCTCGGGGTGCTCCACCCAGGTGCAGGTGACCCCCCCCAGGACGCTCTCGCTGAAGCGGATCAGGAACGTCCCCGTCCGCTTCCCCTTCAGCAGCTTCTTCTCTTGCTTCCGACTCACAAAGCCCAGGATGAGCCTGGGGGAGACACCATCAGCCCCCCGCAGCCCCTGGCTCCCCCGGCCCCCCAGCCCTGCTCCTACCCAGCCTTCCAGAGCTGCTTGAGGTGCTCCTGGAGCAGCCCCAGGATCCCGTCCAGCCAGGCCCAGAAGGAGAAGCCGGCGGCACCATCCTGCGGGAGAATGGGGGGTGAGCAGGGCTGGGGGGGCCAGGGCTGGGGGGCCGGGGGGGGATGCGGCCATGGGGCCAGGGGGTGATGGCGGGGACCGGGCCAAGGGGGGATGGCAGGGATGGGGCCAGGGGGTGATGGCGGGGACCGGGCCAAGGGGAGGATGGCAGGGATGGGGACGGGGGTGGGATGGGGCCAGGGGGGGACAGTGGGGACAGTGCCAGTGGGGGACAGAGCCATGGGACCAAGGGGGGATGGCAGGGATGGGGACTGGGGGTGACAGTGGGGACAGAGCCATAGAGCCAAGGAGGGATGGCAGGGAAGGAGCCGGGGGGGGGAACAGGGCCATGTGGCCAAGGGGGCTAGTGGGGATGGGGCCAGGGGGTGGACGGTGGGGACCAGTCCAAGGGGGAATGATGGGGACAGGGACAGGGGGGTGACAGTGGGGACAGGGCCAGAGCCATGGGGCCAAGGGGGACTGGGGACAGCCAGGGGGATGGGGCCAGGGGGGGATGGGGCCATGGGGCCATGAGGTGATGGTGGGGCCAAGGATGGCAGGGATGGGGATGCGGGGGACAGAGCCATGTGGCCGGGGGGGCTAGTGCGGATGGGGCCAGAGGGTGATGGCAGGGATGGGCCAAGGGAAGATGGTGGGGACAGGGACAGGTGAGGATGGGGCCATGGGACCAGGGGGTGACAGTGGGGACAGGGACAGAGCCATGGGGCCAAGAAGGGATGTCAGGGATGGGGCCAAGGGGGGCCAGAGCCATTGGGCCAGGATGGGATAGTGGGGATGGAGCCAGGGGGTGATAGTGGGGCCTGGGCCCAGGGGGAATGAGGCTGTGGTGTCACAGGGGGACGGGGCCACGGGCACCACTCACCTTGGAGAACTTGGGCCAGGCCACGGTGCTCTCCGGAGATGCCTTGGAGCCTTTGAGGCAAGAGCAGGGTGAGGGGGGTGGCACGGCCCCGGCACAGCCCCGGGAGACCAGGGGCTCCACCCGGCCTTACCGAAGAGCTTCTCAGCCAGCATGAGGAGGTGGTCCTTGCTCAGCCCCCGCTCGGCCACGCTCTCGAACTGCCAGCTCAGCACCTCGGCCAGCCGGGGCCAGGGCGCCGGGGGCGGCGCGGAGAAGAACTGCTGCTCCTGCCGGAGACGGGGTGAGCAGGGATGGGGACATGCACCAGGGCAGGGGACCAGGATGGGACATGGACCAGTGAACATGGACATGCACTGGGGTGGGGGACATGGATGGGACAGGGATCAGGGGATGGGGACATGCAGCAGGGCAGGGGACAGGGATCAGGGAAGGGGGACATCCACTGGGGCTGGGACCAGGAGACAGAGACAGGGGATGGGACATGGACCAGAGGATGGGGACAGGGAACAGGGGACAGGTACATGCACTGGGGCAGGGTATGGGGAGCAGGGAATGGGGACATGCACCAAGACAGGTTGGGGACGGGGCCACAGGGTTGGGACAGGGTTGGGACAGGTTGGGACCGGGACAGGGACCAAGAACAGCAGGGAGAGGTCATGGGGAAGGACCAGGGACAGGGACCAGGACCAGGACACTGGGATGGAGACTGGGCGAGGAGCAGGGACAGGGATGGGACACCAGGACAAGGGCAGGGGGAGACAGGGCAGGAGACAGCAGGGTTGGGGGTGGTGGGGAGTGGCACAGGGCCGGGGGGGTCCCGCTCACCTTGGGGTCACAGCTGAGCATGTTGAACCAGAGGATGGAGGCCCAGGCGCTGGAGAGCTGGTTGTTGTTGGAGATGATGACGAAGGGCAGCGTGGAGGTCTGCAGGAGGAGCTGGGGTCAGGCTGGCAGCCCCCAGCCCCCCCCCGCCCCCCCCCCAGCCCCCCGGCCCCCAGCCCTCGCCTCCAGCTCCAGCTGCAGCCCGCAGTAGGCGTACGCCAGCGTGAAGGTGATGAGGTGCAGCTCCTCGGTCACGACCAGGGGACCCTGCGCAGAGGTGGCACCATGAGCACCGCAAGGCACCGGCTGCCCCCGCGCCCCCGGAGCCCCCAGCCCCACACCCACCTCGCCGACGCCTTTGCTGCCCTTGCCCGACCTGCTGTCCTTCTGCTCCTTCAGTGTCTGTGGGGCAGGAGAGGGTCAGCCCGGGGTGGGGGCTGGGGCTGGGCCAGGGTCCTCGCCCCGCTCCCCTGCCCCGTGCAGGACACAGGGGTCTGGGTGGGGGTCCCTACGAGGTACTGGAAGTCGCAGACCAGCCCCTCCTGGGGACAGTCCCCTGCCAGGAGGGTTTTGCTGCTCGACGTCAGGATGTTGAACTTGCGAAACCTGTGGGGCACAGGGAGGCCATGGGTGGGGGGCCGGGACCCCCGGGGAGGGGGCGCAGCCCTGCCCACCGTGTCCGGCGTTCGCTCGGCTCTCACCCTTTTATCTTGGGGGGGTCCCCTGAAAGAGATAACAAGGAGTCAGCGGGGAGTGGGGTGCAGGGACTCCCACGGCCAGGCAGGGGGGCCCACCCCAGGGGTCCTGACCTGTCGATGTGGATCTTGGCCTCCATGCGGTGGTTGCGGTCATGGAGGCGGACGAGCAGGCGAGCACGGGCTGAGAACTTGCTGGTCGTGCGCAGCACCAGCGGGCGCTTGCAGGCGTTGGGCATGCTGGGCTGCTGCTCCACCACGAAGGCTCTGGGAGCACCGGGGGGGTCAGGGCTACCCCAGCCCTGGTCCCCCCAGCCCCCCAGCCCCGCACTCACCTCCGCAGCAGGTAGGTGAGCAGCTCCAGCAGCCGCCGCTCCAGGAGGGGGGTCTCTGCCTTCAGCGGGTCCCGCTCGTAGCTCACCTTCTGCCGCAGGTCCCCCAGCGCCCGCAGCAGCTGCAGCAGCTGGAAGAGCCCCTGGCCCAGCTCCGTGAACCTGTGGGTGGCACGGAGCTCAGCGAGGGCCGGCTGTGGCCCCCATCCCCTGGGCCCTGTCCCCACCCCGGCCCCACCAGGTCTCCAGGGGTTGCAGGCGGGTGTCCACAGGGGCCCCCAGGCAGGCACGCTGCTGCCGCTCCCTGCCAGGCCTCCAGCTCCTGCTGCAAGAAGTCCCGAAGCGTCTCACTGCGCCCCAGCAGCTGCTGCATCTGAGCCAGCACCTCCTGGGGAGAGATGGGAGCCTGAGCGGGGAGAGCAGGGGGGTGGCTGTGCCCCCCCACCCCCAGCCCAGCCCCCAGCCCCCTCACCCGCCGCTGCCGGTCCAGGATCTGCAGCTTGGCCTGGAGGGCTTGGATCTGCTGGGGTGTACTGGGGGTCGTTGGTTCTGTCCTCGCCTGTGGGCAGGGGGGGCATGGCGTGGGGGGGGCAGGGCAGCGTTGTCCTGCATCTACCCCCGGGGGGGGCAGGATTGGGTCTTACCTGGCCGGTAGTGCAACTTGAAACAGAAGTCAAAGGCGTCCTGCATGTCCTCCAAGTGCCGGAAAGCGCGTTCAGCCTCCTGGGGAGCAGAGGGGGGTGAGGGGGCCAGGCAGCCCCCAGGGGCCTGGGGGTGCTGGGGGGGGGGGGGGGGCGGGGGGGGGCATT
>NC_079306.1:3102061-3182811 GCF_023638135.1 Falco biarmicus
CCGTCTCCTCTCTGGAGGAGGCCGTGGGGGGCCCAGCCTCCCCGGTGGAGTCCCTCACCAGCACGCGGTCTCTGCCTGGCTCCCTCTCCTCCTCCTCCCTCAGCCCCATGGTGCCTCTTGGGGAGCTCTCGCCCGAGTCAGAGGACAGCCCCACCACCCTCTGCTCCTTCTTTCCCAAAATGGCCAACCTGAAGCTCTCCAACCCCGCCAACCTGCTCAGCCTGCGGGGCTCCTCGGCTGGCGGCAGCCCAGGGGACCCCGGCCCTGCCGGGACCCTGGCACCAGCGTCAGGGGGGGCTGCCGGCCCCGACTCAGCAGGACCTGTCACTGTCTGTTCCCAGGATATGAACAAGCTGAGCTGTGGGAAGAAGACGCGGGTGGAAGGCGGCCAGCTGGGGGGTGACGAATGGACCCGCCACGGCAGCTTTGTCAATAAGCCCACCCGCGGCTGGCTGCACCCAGATGACAAGGTCATGGGGCCCGGGGTCTCCTACCACGTCCGGGTGAGTGCCAGGGACCGCAGGAGTGTGGGAAGGGTGACGATGGGGATGTGGGCACCTCCTGCGATGCGCCTTGGGGGTGGCAGGTGGGCACTGGGGTAGCTGGGAGGTCAGCACTGCGGAGCCGGGGGGCTCGGGGCCCCAGCCCCCACCCCGGCTGTGTAGGGGACAGACCCTGTGGGTGGCCAGGCTGACCCTGCTCTCTCCCCCAGTACATGGGCTGCGTGGAAGTCCTCCAGTCCATGAGGGCTTTGGATTTTAACACCAGGACACAGGTCACCAGGTGAGCTCTGCCTCTCCCCAGGGGCTGCCGCTTTTGGGGGGGTGGTCTGAGCCCCATGCCAGCCTCTGGTGGCGTGTGGGTCTTGTGATGGTGGCCAGGCTGCCTTCAGCCCCGTCAAATATTAACGCCAGCATGCTTCCCCTGCTTGGAGAGCCACAGCCGGCGCCGCCCGAGGCTTTCCCATTTGTCACCCTGTCCCTTCTGCGCTGGTTCCCATGTCCTCGGTCCCTTCGCTGGGGGGTCACAGGGGAACGGGGAGTGCAGGCGCTGGTGGGGACTGACACCCTGCTGTGCTCCCTGCAGGGAGGCCATCGGGCTGGTGTGTGAGGCTGTGCCTGGTGCCAAGGGAGCTGTGCGGAGAAGGAAGGTGAGGCTGGGGGGGGTGCTGCGGGGGGCACGGGACCGGGTCCCAGCCCAGCTAGCTGTGCCTGGGCTGGGCAGCTGGGGGCACTGACCTCCCAGCTTGGCAGGGGCGGTGGTGAGGACGAGGTGCCCGTCTCTGCTGCGGAGGGCAGCAAGGTGTCCCCCCCGCCACCAGGCTGTGCCTGGCCTGGGGAGCCCCTTCCCCATGCTGCCATTTGCCCCCAGCCCTGCGGCCGCTCCCTGAACTCCATCCTGGGCAAAAGCAACCTGAAGTTTGCCGGCATGCCCATCACCCTGACCATCTCCACCAGCAGCCTCAACCTCATGGCTTCTGACTGCAAGCAGGTGAGAGTGGTGAGGGGCCGGGCAGCTGGCTTCAGATGAGCAGGAGTCCTCGTGTCCCTCACCCTGGGCCCCACCGAGGCAGGGGAGATGTCCTCAGCCTCCCTAAGGGCTGGGTGGGTGGGCTGGGTGACCTGCTGAGTGCCCACCTCCCCTCAGTCCCTGGGGATGGGGAGGTTGGGGCGATATCCCGCATGCTTTGCAGGATCTGCTCTGGAGACTGGGAGACCCCCAGGTCCCCCTGATGTGGGACCAGGTCTCCTGGTTTTGATCCCACTCCCAATAGCCCTGTTGCTGTCCCAGCCCTTTTCCTGGTGGCCTGTGGCTCATAACCAAGGCTCTGGAAGCTTGTAAGGCCCCGTGCTGGGCCAGCCCTGCGAGGAACGTGGCAGGCAGGAGGTGCCACCTCTGGCTGGACCCAGAGGAGCTCCTAGCTACATCCAACAAACTCTCTGCCTTGCAGATCATTGCCAACCACCACATGCAGTCCATCTCCTTCGCTTCGGGGGGAGACCCGGTGAGTACGTGGGGTCCCCGTCCACGTGTGCCCTGACCCGTGCTAGGGATTGGTGCCTCTCCTGCCTTCTCTCTAAAGTCTCCCTGGCAGTCCTGTCTCACCACCGGCGTCTTGCCCACAGGACACAGCCGAATATGTCGCCTATGTTGCCAAAGACCCCGTCAACCAGCGAGGTGAGGATGCTGCTGGGGGTCCCAAGTGCCTCAGCCCCGTTGGGTGGATGTTTAGGCACAGCTCAGGGTGGTGGGGAGGCACTGGGTCCCCCGTAAGGATGCTCTGGGGTGCACAGGGCAGGCTGGAGGGGTGGAGAGCATCGGGATTCCGTGCTCCCATCCTGCCATTCCCTGCCCAGCCTGCCATATCCTGGAGTGCCCCGAGGGCTTGGCGCAGGACGTGATCAGCACCATCGGGCAGGCCTTCGAGCTGCGGTTCAAGCAGTACCTGAAAAACCCCCCCAAGCTGGTAACACCCCATGACAGGTAAGGGCAGGGCTGTGTGGGAAGGGGGACGGTGGGAGGGTGTCCGAGTTGGGCTCTGGAGAGGGGCTGCAGCCCCGGCTGCGGTCGGCTGCTCATCCGTGCCACGTCCTCCCAGGATGGCGGGGTTTGATGGCTCTGCCTGGGATGAGGAAGAGGACGAACCACCTCCAGATCACCAGTACTACAATGACTTCCCTGGCAAGGAGCCCCCCATTGGGGGGGTCGTGGACATGCGGCTGCGGGACGGGGCTGCACAAACCCCCAATCACTTGGGGGGCCACGCTGGTAAGGCTCCAGGCACATCCTCTTGGGGAGACCCCATGTTACAAGGGAGATGCAGGGATGCCAGGCGGGCTGCGGATGCTTGGCTCAGGGTTATTCCACCACCAAAGCCATGGCACGTGTCCCCCTGGAACCTCGGGGTGGTGGTGGGAAGGGGTGGGCAGCACAGCAGGGCTCAGCACCCATCTCTCCCTGCAGCCTGTCGGCCAGTCTGGTGGGGAGTACGACCCTCGGAAGCAGCATGCTCCTGCCCAAGGTAACGTGATGGATCTGGCCGGTCTCTGCTTTCCTGGACCCCAAATGCTCCAGCAGCACGCCCTGGCACTGGGGCTGCGGCAGGATGGAGCCCTGCTGACCACCGTGCTCTTTGTAGCAGGGAGAGAGAAATACCCGGCTCCGGCAGGTGTGTTGGGACGCACAGACCTGTTCGATGACCCGTCTTACGTCAATGTGCAGAACATGGACAAGACGCGCCAAGCGGTGGCTGCTGGCACCCCCCGCAACGGCCAACGGCAGCGCCCAGAGGGACCTCTTCGACATGAGTGAGTGCGATGGCGGCCATGGCCGTGCCTGGCCGGGGGGGGTGGTGTCTGTGCTGGTCTGGGGGGGGGTGGCGGTGAGGTCAGTCACATCACCCCCCCTCCACGTTCCTTTCTCTTTGCAGAGCCCTTTGAAGATGCCCTGCGTGTCCCCCCGTCTGTGCCTGTGGGGCTGCCCCCTGCCCAGGTGGTGGCCTCCATGGAGGAGCAGCTGAGGCGGGAGCCCTGGTACCATGGGAAGATGAACCGTAAGGAGGCAGAGAAGCTGCTGAAGGTCAATGGAGACTTCCTGGTGCGGGAGAGCACCACCACCCCCGGTCAGTACGTGCTGACCGGCTTGCAGGGTGGGCAGCCCAAGCATCTACTGCTCGTGGATCCCGAGGGAGTGGTGAGTCCATGGAATGTGCTGGGGACGGGGCTTTGTGTGGCTTGGGAGGGGGGGGGCTGGGGTTTACAAGAGCCACCGGGATGTTGGGCTTCCTCAGGGGACATCTCTGGGCTGGCTTGGTGGCACAGAGAGCCTGGTGGAGCGTGGGGGGTGAGGGCTGCTCCCCCCTGGTGGGTGGCTTTGGCCCCCCTGTGGGCATCAGCAGCCTCCTGATGCCCCTTCCTTGCTGTCCCCCCCCCTCCCCCAGGTGCGGACGAAAGACCACCGCTTCGAGAGCGTCAGCCACCTCATCAGCTACCACATGGACAATCACCTGCCCATCATCTCGGCCGGCAGCGAGATGTGCCTGCAGCAGCCGGTGGAGCGGAGACTGTGAGCGCCTGGGGGGGCCCTTGGTGCGCAGCCCCCCTGGCCCTGCTCCCTGCCCCAGGGAGCCCTCGGACCCTCAGCCACGTGCTGTGCCCGGGACTGAGCCTGGACATGACTGGGGGGCCCGTCCCCCTCTGCCACGCGGCACTGGTGGCCGTGGGGGGGCCCAGGCGGCGTGGTGGGAGCTGCCGGCAGGGCTGGGGGGCTGTTGTTGCCAAAGCCCCCACCTCCTCCCAGCTCCAGCCTTTGCACAGCAGCTCAGCTCTTACCAAAAGGTGGCCCCGGGGCTGTGCCGGGGCCATGCTCCCGCTCGCCGGTGTGCCCACGGGCTGGGGGCTGGCAGAGCCGTGCCGGGGGAGGGGGGGCTGCCTCGCCTCGCCCCCTGCCCACGGGCCGTGGAGGGAGGGGGCCGTGGGGGGCTCGGCTCCCCCCAAGCACAAGGCCCGGCCAGCCCTGCACCGACTGTACCCGATCACTTTACGTGTAACTCTGTGCCTTGACCCCGCAGGTCCCACTGTTATGCAAAGCCGCTGGGCAGGGGGCTTGGGGACACTGCCCCCCCTGCCCCCCCGTGCCCCTTCCCGGGACGTGCTCCCCCGCCCCCCTCCCTGCCCAGCCCCCGGGGTCCCGGCTGGGCTCCGTCCCGGGGGGGGGGCGGGGTTGTCCCCCTGCATGCACGGTGTTACCCCCCCCCAAGCCAAAGCGCAGCCCTTCCCCCCCCTCCCAGCCCCGGGCCCCCCTCCCGGGCCCCGCTATACCAAAGGAACCGGCGGTTGGTATTAAAGTTGGTATTTCTCTAGTCCCTGGCTCGTGTGAGGGGGGGCACGGGGCTCGCGGCGGCGCCCCCTGTTCGGCACATGGGCCCTTCGCCCCTCCTTCCCCTCCCCCCCTTCCCCCCCCCCCCCCGAGGGCCTTGCGATGGTCCGTTCCCTCTCTCCCCTACGGGCGCGGCACACGGGCCGTGCCGCTTTCCCCCGCGCGCCGCAGTTGGTTCAGTCCGCCTTCCCCCAGGCCCGTGCGTATGGTTCTCCCCGCTACCCACCCCCCAGCGGGCAGCGCTTGGTCCGCCCCGGTCCCACCCCCGCCAGCGCGCTGTGGTACTTCCCACGCGCGCACGCCCCGCCTCCGCGCGCGCTGATTGGCCCCCGCGCGGGTTCCGGTTCCGGTGGGGCTCGCCGCGCGGAGGAGCGGCGGCGGGGCTATGGCACTGCGGCGGCAGTGAGGGCCATGGCGGCCCCGCACGCAGAGAAGCTGGAGGGAGGCGTCCCGGCCCCGCCGCCCCCGCCGGGGCCCCCGCACCCCGCGGGCAGCGCCGCCGCCAGCGGGCCCGGCCGGAAGCAGGGGAAGGCAGGTGAGCACGGGTGGCCGGGCCGGCCCCGGTTGACGCGGGCCCGGGCCCCGGGTTGACGCGGCCCCCGCTTGTCCCCGCAGGGCTGCAGATGAAGAGCCCCGAGAAGAAGCGGCGCAAATCCAACACGCAGGTAGGGCCGGGCTGCGGGTGGCACCGGGACCGGCACCGGGACGGGCCGCAGCCCTGACCGCCGCCTTCTCCCCGCAGGGTCCCGCTTACTCGCACCTCTCGGAGTTCGCCCCGCCGCCCACCCCCATGGTGGACCACCTGGTGGCTTCCAACCCCTTCGAGGATGACTTCGGGGCCCCCAAGGTGGGGGCAGCCCCCGCCCCCTTCCTGGGCAGCCCGGTGCCCTTCGGCGGCTTCCGCGTCCAGGGGGGGATGTCACCACAGGTGCCCCCCGGTTATGGCGGGGGTCCGCAGCCCCTGCGGAGGCAGCCCCCACCTTTCGCCCCCGGGCAGATCGGCCCGGCCTTCAGCATGCCCCCCCAGAACCCCAACTACGTCCAGCCCGGGGGCATGAGCTTCCCCGGGCAGCCCTTCAGCCAGCCCCTCGGACAGAACTTCAGCCCCCCCATGGGGCAGCTGATGCAGGGGCCCGTCGGGGGCTTCGGGCCCATGATCTCCCCCACCATGGGGCAGCCCCCCCGGGGGGACATGGGTCCTGGGCCGGCCCTCAACCCTCCCGGCGGGCCGGCAGTGGCTCAGCGCTTCAGCCAGCCCGGCAATCTCTTTGGACAGTCACCCATGCAGCGCCCTGGGCAGAGCATGCCCCCCCTGCCCCCCACCGCCAGCCCCTTCCCCGGGGCTGATCCCGGCTTCCCCGCCGGCGGCGAGGAGGGGGGCAAGAACCTCAACCCGCCCCCCAGCACCTTCGCCCAGGAGCAGCACTCGGGCTCTCCTGCCGCTGTCAACGGGGCGCAGCCTGGCTTCGCCCCCAACAGCGCCGGCCGTGGCGCCGGCACCCCCGAAACCAACAGCCTCCCGCCGCCCCCCCCCCGGGAAGGCGGCCGGCGGGTCCGGTCACCAGCCGCCACCGGGGCTGGTGTACCCCTGCGGGGCCTGCCGCAACGAAGTGAACGATGACCAGGATGCCATCTTGTGCGAGGCCTCCTGCCAGAAGTGGTTCCACCGGGAGTGCACGGGGATGACGGAGAACGCCTACGGGCTGCTCACCACCGAGGCCTCCGCCGTCTGGGCTTGTGACTTCTGCCTGAAGACGAAGGAGATCCAGTCGGTTTACGTCCGGGAGGGCATGGGACAACTGGTGGCCGCCAATGACGGCTGAGCCGCCCTCCCGCCACCGTGTACAGCGTCCCCCACCAATTTAGGACCAAACCCCCTTTTTTTGTAGCTGTTGCTCCCCCCCCCCCCCCTCGCCAGCCAGAGAGACGGCACCAGGCACTGGCTGCAGCTCCTCGTGCTGCTGGCACCCACCACAGGCTCCGTGCCGTTGCCAACCCTTTGCTGCAAGGGGGGCTCCGGCTCCGGTGCACCGGCCCTCGGGGGCTGAGGCTTCCCGGTGCCACCCTGCGCCCCCCAGCTCTGCCTGGTGGGGGAGGGGTAGCAATACCCTTGCTGGGGGGGGGGGGAATCTGGTCCCACCGCCATCTATAACTCCCCTGGAGGCTGTGCCGTGGTCCCGGTGCCCCCCTCCCCGTGCTCCGGTGCTCCCCGCCTCTTCCTCCCTCCGGTACCCGGGGTGGTCCCGGTGCCCCACCCCCCCTCCCCCACCCCCCCTCAATTTTATCCGATCGTTAATGGAAACTTTTGTACCGTCGCTATAAAATTCTGAAACGCGCGTGTCCGTGTCTGGCTCCGCTCCCGTCGGGGGGGGGGGAGGGGAGGGGAAAGGGGGGGGGGGGGGGGGCTGTCCGGTACCGGCGGGTCCTCGCGTGGCCCCGCCCCGTACCGTCCCATTGGTCGGCGGCGGCCGCCTCCTGCCCCCATTGGCTGTTGGCGTCACGTGCGCGCCCCTTCCCGAGGGCGGCGACCGGCCCCGGGGAAAGTTACCGGAGGGACCGGGGAAAGTTACCGGCGGGACCGCGGCCGCGCCACCAGGTACCGGGCGGCCCCCAGAGGCCCCCGCCTGCCCCGGGGACCGCGCGGTGCAGCCCGCGGGGCCGGTACCGGGAGCGGGGCCGGTACCGGGAGCGGAGGCCGGCCCCGGGCCGGGGGGTGCGCAGCGGGGCGGCGGGCACGGTGTGACCGGGCATCGCCCGCTGCTGCGACCGCGGGGGTGGGGGTTGGCAGCGGCGGGGCTGTCACACGCTGTGACACCCTCCCTGCGGGCCGGTTCCGGGTCCCCGGGGGGGGGGCGGCGGGGGCTGTTCGAGACACACACACCCCCGCCTTCCCGGGTCTGCGGGAGCCCGAGCGAGGCTCCCGGTGTCCCCGTGCCGGGCCGTGGTGTCCCCATGCCGGGCCCCGCGTCCCCGTCCACCTGCCGGGTGGCATCACCCGGCTAAAAATACCCCGCGGTGGCAGCTGCTGCCGGGGGGGTCCGGGGGGCTCCGGTCCTGCCGGGGCTTTGAGCGGGGCCGCTCCCTGCGGCAGCCGGGGGGGTCTGCGGCTCTCCTGGTCAAACCCTGGCCGTGCTGGGAGCCGGGTCCTGTCCGTCCGTCTGGCCATCCGTCCATCCCTCCCTCCATCTGTCTGTCCCGGCATCTGTCCGTTCATCTGTCCCTCCATCCGTCCCTCTGTCCCTTCATCCATCCATCCCTCCATCCGTCTGTCCGTCCCCCCCTCCGTTCGTCTGCCCATCTCTTTGTCCCTCAATCCCTCTGTTGGTCTGTCTCTCCATCCATCTGTCCCTCCATCCGTCTGTCCATCCCTTTGTCCATCCGTCTGTCCCTCAGTCCCTCCATCTGTCCATCCCTCCCTCCGTCCGTCCCTCTGTCCCTTCATCCATCCATCCCTTCATCCATCTGTCCATCCCTCCCTCCCTCCGTTCGTCTGTCCCTCCATCCACCTGTCCATGTCCCCCCTCCATCCGTCTGTCCATCCCTTTGTCCCTCAGTCCTTCTGTCTGTCCGTCTTTCCATCCGTCTGTCCATCCGCCTGTCCCTCAATCCCTCCATCTGTCCGTCCCTCCCTTCCTCCATCTGTCCCTCGATCCCTCTGTCCGTCTGTCCATCCCTCCCTCCCTCCCTCCGCCCGTCTGTCTGTCCATCCGTCTCCTCGCAGGTGGCTCCGGACCAGCCCCATGGCAGAGAAATCAGACTGGCGGGACTCGGACAGCACCTGGGTGCTGGCGGGCAGTGAGGTGTGGGCTGGGGGCACCCCCGTTCTGCCCCCAGCTGCAGCCGCAGGGGGGCCCGCGGTGGTCGGGGTGAAGGTGTCACCTGCGCCCCTCCCCCCCCGCCCCAATCTTCTCCCAGGGTCTGCCCGTCGACACAGTGGGCCCGCAGCAGGATTCGACCTCCCAAGGGGCTGAGGATGAGGAGCTGGAGGAAGGCACCCAGGACGCTGTCCCATGTAGGTGGCAGCCGCGGGGATGGGGGCACACGCGGTGTCCCCCCCGGTGTCACCAGCTCACTGCTGCTCTCTGCCTCTCCGCAGCCACCGACGGTGCATCCGCCTTCCCCGCCCAGAGCCAGCGTGCCGAGGGCAGCGGGCAGGGGGTGAGTGGGGGGCTGGGGGGCTGACGTCCCCCCAATCCATGGGGACATGTAACACCCCAGCCCCTCTGTCCGCAGGACCCGGAGGAGTGTGGGGCCCCCGGGGCCGTGCCCACCCCAGCTGACTCGGCACAGCCCAGTGTGCCACATGGCAGCGAGCGGGAGGAGCCCGACGCTGAGCCGGGGCCCTGCCCTGACACCCCCAAAGCAGGTCAGGCCCTGGCAGGCGAGCAGCCGGGGGGGGGCCGTGCTGGGGCGCAGCCCCTCCCTGGAGGTCCCCCCGTCCCTCCCCAGGGCCACCAACAGAGGAGGGGAGCTGCACCAGCAGCGATGACGACACGGAGGGGCTGCGGCGACGGCAGGGCCACGAGCCCCGTCCTGGACCGCCGGACCCCGCGCCTGCCCTGCGCCGGCAGACGCTGGATGCCGGTGATGACGATGGGCTCAGCATGAGCAAGTACCTGCTGGGCGCCTTGGCGCTGGTGGCTGTGGGGCTGCTGGTCGTCTTGGGTGAGGGGGCGTCCCAGATGCAGGGTGGGGGTCTCAGGGGTAGGTCCTGGCATCCCCCTCATTGTCCTTTCCTCTTCCCAGGTGGCATCTATGATGCGGCAGATGGTGAGTACAGGGGACTGTCGTGGTCGGGCAGAATGCGGCCCCATGGCAGCCCGGGCGTTTGACCACGGTTGGGCACCCCCACCCGGTTCCCCCCTGACCCTGTTCCCCCCCCAGGCCCGGTGGAGAGCGTGGTGAGCCGGGACACAGCGGCCAGGGACCCGGAGTCACCGCTGCTTGCTGATGGCAACGTAAGGAGGTGGTCCGCAGCCGGGGCTCAGCACCGCTGAGCTGGCCAAGGGGAGGCAGTGCCCCCAGCCCCCCCCAGGGCTCCCAGCTTTCCTCTCCCCCAGGACTCGCAGCAGAAGCCCCCACCGTCGGACGCCGGGGACCCCCAGAGCGTGCAGTCCGTGAGCCTCCTCCTGGACAAGCTGGCCAAGGAGAACCAGGAGATCCGGCTCATGCAGGCGGAGCTGCAGGTGGGCGAGCGCGGCCGGGCTGGGAGAAGCGGGCTGCTGGATCCTGATGCCGCTCTCCCACTTCCACCCCACTGACCCCCCCTGCCCCCCCAGGCCCAGAAGGAAGAGCTGCACGCCCTTCTGCAGAGGAGCGATGGCGAAGCGGCTGCGGCGCAGCACCAGAGCCTGGCTGTGGAGAATGCGCGGCTGCGCGCGGCGCTGGAGCAGGAGGCCACCACGCTCCGCGATGCCCGCGCCGAGCTGCAGCGCCTGCGGGCTGTGGGACCACCGGGCAGCCCACCGGCTGGGCAGGCAGAGCAGCCTCCCAGTGCGGGCGCCCCGGCCCTTGGTGAGGATGCGGTGTGGCCGGAGGGTGCCCGGTGGCATGACCGGCTGGCTGCGGTGCGGCGGGAGCTGGTGGGGGCTCTGGAGCGGGCACGGGGCACTGGGGATCTCGGGGGGCTTGTGGAGGAGCTGAACACCCTGGAGCAGCGCCTAGGCCGGGAGCTGGAGGTGGGGGGGTCCAAGCCCTTTCCCGGAGCCTGGAAGAAGCCGTTCAAGGCAGAGAAGAAGGAGAGCAAGCGGCACAAGCGGCACGGCACCGGGGGGGCCCCACAGGAGCGGGAGAGGAGGGAACACGGCAAACCCCACAAGCACGGCAAGGAGCCCCGGCCCCCCCGGGAACACAAACCGGGCAAAGCCTGGGGGAAATCACCTCCCGGCCCCCCGCAGTGGGGTCCCCACGAGCTGCCCCCGCTCAGCCGGTACCGGGGTGCCGCAGGGGTGCTCAGGGGTGGCCGATTGCGCCCGCAAGGAGGGGCAGGAGGTGCTGGGGGTTGCGCTGGAGCCGGTGCAGAAGGTGCAATTCCTGCAGCTACTGGAGGCCTTCATGGGGCGGCTGGGCTGGGGGGGGGCACTTCGAGGGGCTGGCGGCGCGGCTGGACGGGGCCTTCGGGGCCGACGGGGCCTTCGCCCACGACCACCTGCGCTTCGTGGACTTCGTGGATGACGTGGAGGAGCTGCTGGAGGAGGTGGCGCGGCGGGAGCGGGGCAATGAGGAGGCGGCCGATGGCTTTGAGGAGTACGTGCTGCGGCACTACGGCGGGTAAGCCGGGGCCGAGGGGTGCCAGGGAGTCCCTGGAGGGGTTTGGGGGGCAGGGGGCTGAGCCCTGTCACCCGATCATGAATCATGGCCCCCCCTTCTCTTGCAGCGCGGCGGGGAAGGAGCGGAGAGCCCCACGGCAGCACGGCACAGGGGGGTAGAACTGGGGGGGTTGTGCCGTAGTGTGCTGGGGTGGCTGCCCCCCCCCCCCCCCAGCCTTCACCCAGCACCCCCCAGGGAAGGGGTCCCCATTTTGGGGGTCTGGGGGCTGCCGTTGTGCCCCCCAGGGCCAGGTACCGTGGGGGCCCCAGCCAGACACACTGTGTGATGCTGTCACCGGGCAATAAAGTCACTGCTGGGCTGAGCTGTGCGGGTGTGGGAAATGGGGGGGGGAAAGGGGGTGCTGGGGGGGCAGATGGGGTGCGGGGGATTAATGGTGCTGGGGGGGGCAACAGGGTGTGGGGTGTGAAACGGTGCTGGGGGAGAAATGGGGTGCTGGGGGGGCAAATGTGGTGCTGAGGGGGAACATGGGGGGCTGGGGGGGAACGGGGGTCTGGGGGTGAACACGGGGTGCTGGGGGGAATGGGGGTGCTGAGGGAAGCAGGGAGTGCTGGGGGGGAACGGTGGAGGCAGAAAGGGGGGTGCTGTGGGGGGAAACAACGTGCTGGGGGGGAACACGGGGTGCTGGGGGGAAATGGGGTTCTGGGGCATAACAGGGTGGAGGCAGAAAGGGGGGTGCTGGGTGGCACAGGGGGTGCTGGGGGGAAGGCGCCGTGCCCCGCCCCAGCCGGGTTTTGGGGTGCCTCCCCCTCCCCGCGCTGTGCGGCGCTGTGCCGGCCCCGCCCTGCAGGGGGCGCTGTGAGGCGGGCACCTGCCGGGGGGGCGGAGTCAGCGGCGCCGCGCCCCGCCCCTCCCTGCCCGGGCCGTACCATCGGCTGCCCCGCGGGGGGGGAGAGAAGGGCGGGGCCGGGGCGGGGCCGGCCGGGCGGATGGCGGCGCCGCGCGCGGTGCTGCTGCTGAGCGGGAAGAGGAAGTCGGGGAAGGACTTCGTGGCCGAGGAGCTCCGGAGCCGGTACCGGGGGCGGGGCCAGAACGGGGGGCGGGGCCGGTACCGGCAGGAGGGCCCGAAGCGGGGCGGCGGGGTCGGTACCGGAGGGTGGAGCCAGTACGAGGAGGCGGGGCCAGAGCCGGGGCCGGGGCTGGGAGGCGGGGCCGGTACCGGGGGGCGGGGCCGGTACCGGAGGGTGGGGAGGCCAGGACCTGCCCGGGTGGAGCCGCCCGGTGCCGCTGACCCCTCCCGTACAGGCTGGGCCCCGACATCTGCACCATCCTGCGCCTCTCCGGGCCCCTCAAGGAGCAGTATGCCAAGGTACCGCCGCCCTGCCGCGCCCTGCCACACCACACCACGCCACACCGTGCTGTGCCACGCTACACCACGCTGAGCCCTGCCAGAACATGTCCCACACCATGCCGTCCCACGCCGTGCTGAGCTGTGCCATGCTGTGCCATTCCACGCTGCACCACGCTGAGCCACGCTGTGCCGTGCCACGCTGCGCTATGCTGCGCCATATCATGCCATGCCGTGCTTACCTGTGCCATGCCACGCCACGCCATGCTGTGCTGAGCCATGGCACGCTGCACCAAGCCGTGCCACGCCGTGCCGCACTATGCCGTGCCACATCGTGCTCTGCCATGCTGCACCATTTCTTGCCATTCCATGCTGCGTTTAACTGTGCCGTGCTGCACCAAGCGTGCCATGCCGTGCTGTGCTGTGCTGCACCACATTACACCGTGCTGTGCTGCGCCACGGCGTGCTGCACCATGCGTGCCATGCCATGCTGCGCTGTGCCACACTGCACCATTGCTGTGCCATGCTGTGCTGTCCATGCCATGCCATGCCATGCTGCGCTGTGCCACACTGTGCCGTGCTGTGCTATGCTGTGCCGCATCATGCCATGCCGTCCATACCGTGCTGTGCCATGCGGTGCCCGCTGACCTCCTCTTCCCGCAGGAGCATGGCCTGGATTTCCAGCGGCTCCTGGACGCCAGTGCCTACAAGGAGCTGTACCGGCAGGACATGATCCGCTGGGGCGAGGAGAGAGGCGCCACGACCGACCCCGGCTTCTTCTGCAGGATGGCAGTGGCGGGGGGCAGCGCAAGCCAGTGTGGGTGAGCTGGGGGGTCCGTGGGGGGCCAGGGGCACGGGGTGGGCACTGACGGCACCTTCACACAGGTGGTGAGCGACACGCGGCGCCTCTCGGATGTGGAGTGGTTCCGGGCCGCGTATGGGGCTGCGGTGCAGACCGTGCGGGTGGTGGCCAGCGAGGAGACGAGGAAGAGGAGGAACTGGGTCTTTGTGGCTGGTGGGTGACCAAGCGACGCTGCCCCGAGTGCGGCACCAAAACCAGGCTGTGCCGGCACGGCAGCTGCCCCACAGGCACAGCTCCACCGGCACCAGCCCCTGGTTGGGGGGTTTGGATAAAGTCCCCCCAGCTCTGGGCGGGATGGATGGGGGGATGGACGGATCCTGACGCGCCTCGGGGGCTCCCACGGCTCCGCTGCTCCCCAGGGGTGGATGATGCCGAGTCCGAGTGTGGCCTGGACCAAGGAGTGGCCTTCGACTGGGTGATCACCAACGACGGGGACGCGGTGTCCCTGGACCAGCAGCTGGAGATGCTCCTGCGGTCCCTTCGCGGCCGGTTATAGCCCGGTGACCCCCTGCCGCTGCTTGGGGACTGTATATCCCCCCACGACCCTACGTCACCCCCCCTCTGCCTCATGCTGGCCCCCCCTCCCCGGCAAATAAAGCTCCAACGTGGGGAACCTCTGCCAGCCCTGTCTGCGTCTCGTTTCCTTGGGAGGGGGACATGGGTGACAGCCCCCCCTCCCGCCCTGTGGGCTTCCCAGCTTTGGTGGGGGCAGAAGGGTGGTTTAATTCCCCCTGCCCGGGCAGGGGTCACCAGCTGGGTGTATTTTAATAGGCTTTCAGCGGTCGATTCCCTATGGATTATCTGCTTCCCAAGCAGACGACTCCTGCTTTAATACCTGCTTCTCTCCCCCCCCCCGCAGCTGGGGACAGCTGGGGGGGGGGTCCTGGGGGGCTGCAGGGTTGAGGAGGGGGATTAGCATCCTCTCCCCACACCCCACTCACTGTGGCAGCCACCCCGCTGGTCCAGCCTCACCCTTGGGGACATCCCTGGGGGAAGGGGGAACACACACACACACACACGCGGGGGGGGGGGGGGCGCGACCCCCTCCCTCTCCAGATGCTGCCGTAATCTCCAGCATCCTTAAGGGGATTAGGGGGTTGATCCGGGGGGATGCTGAGGGTTACCGGTGGGTGGAATCTTTTGGGAGGGGGTGGATGGGGGGTGTGTGGAAGCCTTGTAGGGTCGTTCGGGACTTGTAGTCCACCGGGGGGCACCGGCGCCGGTACCGGCGCCGGTGCCCCCCGGTGGACTACAAGTCCCGAACGACCCCGCAAAGCTGCAAAAACCGGGGGCGCGGGGGGTGGGGGGGGGCGAAGCGGGGATGATGTCAGCCTGCGGGGAGCCCCGGCGTGGCCAATGGCGCGGCGGGGCCGGGCCAGCGGCGGCGGCGGGGGCGGTGGCGGCGGCGGCGGTGGCGGCGGCGGCGGCGGCGGCGGCGGCGGCGGCGGCGGTGGTGGCGGCGGCGGCGGGGAGCGCTCGGCGCCCATTCATGATCCAGCGTACGGGGCCGGTGGCCGGGAAAGCGGAGCCGGTGCCCGGTGAAACGGCACCGGTGCCGCCGGTATGGAGACATCGGGGCATCTCCACGATTCGGGCGTGGGGGACCTGGAGGAGGATGGTCGGTGTCCGTGTCCGTTACCGGGGGATGAACGGGCAGCAGCGGCTCCCGCCGCTTTGCCGCCGCTTCAGCACAGCCTGTTGCACTCCTCGCCCGGGTCGTTACGGGCCCCTCCTCCTCCTCCCGCCGCCCCCGCCGCCCTCCACCCTTCCTCCCGCCACGGCAGCCAGCTCAACCTCGGCGACCACCCGACGGGGCCCGGGGGGGGCAGCGGCAAACACCGGCAGCCCAGCCCGCTGGTCCACCGGCGGGACAGCAACCCCTTCACCGAGATCGCCATGAGCTCCTGCAAGTACAGCGGGGGGGTGATGAAGCCCCTCAGCCGCCTCAGCGCATCCCGCAGGAACCTCATCGAGGCCGAACCGGAGGCTCAACCGTTGCAGCTCTTCGGGGCCGGTGGACCCCCGGAGATCGTCGTCTCCCGCGAGGACAACCACGCGCCCCCCGCCCACCGGCCCGCTCGCCCGCCCGCCCGGCCGCCCCCCGCCGCCTTCGCCAAGGGGCCCAAGCGCAAAGCGCAGAACATCGGGTACCGGCTGGGGCACCGCCGGGCGCTTTTCGAGAAGCGCAAGCGCCTCAGCGACTACGCGCTCATCTTCGGCATGTTTGGCATCGTCGTCATGGTCATTGAGACCGAGCTGTCCTGGGGGCTCTACTCCAAGGTAGGGACCAAGTGGGTGGGCGCGGGGCTGGTGGCGCTGGACGGTGCCCGGTGGGGTGAGCGTGGAGACGGTCGCCCCATCTAGGGTTGGCCGGGGACCAATGGTGGGGCCAGGGACCAACGGGGTGACCCGTGGGGACACCGCGGCCGCAGGTGTCAGACAGGGAGAGCGCTGGGCTGGGGGCACCCAGGGCCATGGGGCGGCCGGTGGGTGCTGGGGTGGGTGCTGCACTGGGTCCCGGCGGAGCTGCCCCACGCGCGACCCACCGGGGTCTGCGGTGCCCAGCACCGGCCCGGGGCTGGGTGCTGCTCGAGGCACCATGCCCTCGGTGGTGCGTGGTGCAGCGGAGGCCCCCCTCCCCCCCCTCCTCCTCCTCCTCCTCCTCCACACCCCTTTCTTCCATTTTCTTTTTTTTTTTTTTGCAGGACGGTGTCTTTTATTTATAATTCCCCCCCCCCCCACGCCCCTTCCAGCTCCTGCTCCCGGGCTGCACTGGTTGGCAGCGATATGAATAACTCTTTGTATAGACATCTGTCATGTTATTTATACCTATCCAGAGAGGGGAAGGCATCGGCACCCGCGCCGGCAGGGCGGGCATGGCACCCATGGGCGTCAGCGGGACAGTGCTGCCGAGGGGGCTGGGGGCGGCCGGTGGGGGTCCCCACGCTCCGGTGCCGCCGGCAGAGGGGAAGGAGCGGGGTGGGAAGGGGCTTCTTGCCGCGGGTGGTGGGGAGGGCAGCGGGGGTGGTGGAGGCTGCAGAGCTGGAGCAGGTGGAGGGAGGGAGAGAGGGACGCGGCTGGGGGTCCCGTGGGCGTGGGGGACCCCTCTGTCTCGCCATGGAGGTGCCCGGCTGGTGGCAGGGGGCTCCTGAGCCTCAGCTGCTCGCAGCTGCCGGCGTTGGCAGGAGCGTGGGGGCTGCCGGCAGCGGTTCGCTCCGCAGCCGAGGCAGGGGGATGCCTCGCATCCCTGCCTCCCCCCACGAGGGAGGGGGACGCTTCACTGCCGGAGCCTTTTCCTGGTGGATCCCGCTTGGCTTTGGCAGGAACAAGGCCGAGCCGCCAGCCCCCACCTGTGCCTGCTACCTGTTGCGCCGCGGCCGCCTCGCCGCTGGCTGGGCCTGCGTGCCTGGTGCTGGGGCTGCCGGCTGCCCTCGCCGGGTGCTGGCAGTGCCGCTGCCGCGCTTGCTGCCCCCCCGTGCACCCAGCTGCTGTGCCAGCTGGGAAAGACCCAACCACTGCCCTGTGCCTGCCACCATGCTCGTGCCGATGACCATGGGGTGCAGGGGGGTCCCTGGCTCCCCCTTAGCCGGAGCTGTGACCATGGGCAACTGTTTATAAATCTGCACACACACACCCCCCGCCCCGGCATCCCCGGTGGGAAACTGGAGCTCGCCGTGCCCAAGGGAGCGCCTGGGGCTGGGGTCGGCAGCTGTCGTGCTGGCCGGGGCTGGCGGTGCTGCCGGCCCTGGCGTGGCTCCAGCTCTGCCCCACGCCGCCGCCGCGTGCTCCCCAGGCCGGACGGTGCCGGGGCTGAGCCGGAAAGCCAGGATGCAGCGGGCAGGTTTTGCCGGCTCTTTGCCTGTCCCTCGAGTGTGGGCAGGATGGGGCCTCTCCCAGCACCGATGCTTTCCAGAGCCACCGGCAGCCTGCGCGGCACCGCTGGGGTGAAGCATCCTGCCACCTGCACGGTGTGGGGGAGGATGTGGGCCGGGGGTGCTGAGGCGTCACCGCGGTTTGGGCGAGCCCCCCCCCCCCCAGTGTTTTGCCCTGACCGTGGGATCCAGCAGCGGCTTTTCCTGCTGGGTCCCTCTGGACCTGGACCAGTGAACGCGGTGGGTGTGCGGCAGCCTTTGGCAGTACCGCCTGCCGGGAGGGCTGGTGGGTGCCGGTGCTTCGGGCAGGCAGGATTAGTGCCCCTGAGGAGGGTTTATCCGGAGCAGCCTTGGCATGAGCCCTGCCCCGGAGTTTGCCTATTAATAGCCGTTGTTTGGTCCCCGGCACTTCTCTCAGCACCAGCCATTATATCCACACAATTGTGCGGCTGGAGCCAAGTTGTTAACAATGCGCCACCGCCTCCGCGGCAAATAGTCCCTTCTCCACATCTGACTGCCCCGTGGGGCTGGGGAGCACTGGGGAGAGGGAGAGGAGCAGGGCTGAAGGCAGCCTGGGGCACTGGGGAGCAACGGATGGGTGCGGCGAGCCACGAGTGTGCCGGGTCTGGGTGTGCCACGAGTGGACGGGGTCTCGGTGTGCCACGAGTGTGCCAGGTCTGGGTGTGCCACAAGTGTACGGGGTCTCGGTGTGCCACGAGTGTGCCGGGTCTGGGTGTGCCACGAGTGTGCCGGGTCTGGGTGTGCCACGAGTGTACGGGGTCTCGGTGTGCCACGAGTGTGCTGGGTCTGGGTGTGCCACAAGTGTACGGGGTCTCGGTGTGCCACGAGTGTGCCGAGTTTGGTTGTGCCATGAGTGTGCCGGGTCTGGGTGTGCCACGAGTGTGCCAGGTCTGGGTGTGCCATGAGTGTGCCGGGTTTGGTTGTGCCACGAGTGTGCCGGGTCTGGGTGTGCCACGAGTGTGCCAGGTCTGGGTGTGCCACGAGTGTGCCGGGTCTGGGTGTGCCACAAGTGAGCCGGGTCTCAGTATGCCATGAGTGTGTCAGTTCTCGCTGTGCCACAAGTGTGCCAGGTCTGGGTGTGCCACGAGTGTGCCGGGTCTCAGTATGCCATGAGTGTGTCAGTTCTCGCTGTGCCACAAGTGTGCCAGGTCTGGGTGTGCCACGAGTGTGCCGGGTCTCGGTGTGCCACGAGTGTGCCAGGTCTGGGTGTGCCACGAGTGTGCCGGGTCTCGGTGTGCCACGAGTGTGCCACGAGTGTGCCGGGTCTCAGTATGCCATGAGTGTGTCAGTTCTCGCTGTGCCACAAGTGTGCCAGGTCTGGGTGTGCCACGAGTGTGCTGGGTCTCAGTGAGCCATGAGTGTGCCGGGTTTGGGTATGCTATGAGTGTGCTGGGTCTGGGTGAGCCATGAGTGTGCCGGGTTTGGGTATGCTATGAGTGTGCTGGGTCTGGGTGTGCCATGAGTGTGCCACGAGTGTGCCACGAGTGTGCCAGTTCTTGGTGCACCACAACTGTGCCGGGTCTGGGTGTGCCACAAGTGTGCCAGGTCTCGGTGTGCCATGCACGTGGCAGGGTCTTGGTGTGCCATGAGTGTGCTGGATCTCACTGTGCCACGAGTGTGCCGGGTCTCGGTGTGCCACGAGTGTGCCAAGTCTGGGTGTGCCACGAGTGTGCCGGGTCTCAGTGAGCCACGAGTGTGCCGGGTCTTCAGGTGCCAGGTCTCAGTATGCCATGAGCGTGACAGGGTCTTGGTGTGCCATGAGTGTGCGAGATCTGTGTGCCATGAGCTTGGCAAGGTCTCGGTGTGCCATGAGTGTGCCGAATCTTACTGTGCCGCGAGAGTGCCAGGGTCTTGTCTTGCCAGGAGTGTGGCAGATCTCACTGTGCCGCGAGTGTGCTGGGTCTCAGGGTGCTGGGGATGGCGCGGGGGTAGGGATGGGTGCAGTGGCGGGGAAGGTTGGTTTGGTGCTAACACCTTGGCGAGGGCCTGCCGGTGCTCAGCAGGTGCCCCAGCACCAGCGGGGCCAGATCGTGGCTGGCGGCAGCGTGAGGTTGCCAGTGACTGCAATGGGGTCCGGAGGCGAGCCCATGGGAGGGGGTGGTGAATCCTGCTCTTCCCAACGGGGTCCCGGGGAGCAGCCGCCTTGACGACCAGTCAATCAGTGGCTGGTTTAATTTACGTAGAGCTAATTAGCAGGAAGATCTAATTAGACCATCCATTGGGGTGCCATGATCTTGGGCTCACGTTGGATGCGCCGGGGTGCGGATGCTGCACATCTCAATGAGGGGCGGCTCGTAACTACACTTGGCAAAATCAGATTAAAAAAGCATTTTGGCGAAAGGGCCGTGGTGCTGGCGGTGCCATCGCTGCCGTGCCGAGCTGCTCCAGGTGGCAGCTGAAGTGCCGGTGGGGGGGAAGCCGGCACTGGCGGGGGGCAGCATCTCCCTGGGGGCACAGAGCCTGGCATCGCGGCCAGCGCCGGCAGGGTCCTGCGGCCACGTCCCCCCTAACGCCCGCCCTGCTCTTGCTTTGCAGGACTCCATGTTCTCGCTGGCCCTGAAATGCCTTATCAGCCTCTCCACCGTCATCCTGCTGGGCCTCATCATCGCCTACCACACGCGGGAGGTGCAGGTATGTCCCGGTGTCACCGGCGCTGAGCAAGGGGCTGCCAGGGCAGGTGGGCTGCGGGGTTTGCCCATCACCCCGGTGGGATGCGGTACCCGAGCTCGCAGCCTGCATGGAGCCTCCTCCTCCCTCCTCGCTGGGGTCTCAAGGCGGGGCAGCGAGGGGTCTTGGGGAGCAGCGAGGGGTCTCAGGGGTGGTGAGGCCAGGCGCCAGGGGTCTGCCCGGGCACAGGGTGCCGGTGGCTGGGGGAGGCTGCAGCCAGGAAGGGCTCGGACCAGCTGAGGTGCCAAGGAAAGCTGTGAAATCCTTTCTTAATCAGGGCTGCCCACTCTTCCTCTCCGCCTGCCCCAGCTTGGCTGGGAAACGAAAGGGCTCCCAGTTTGCTCAAATGAAAGGGCTCCCAGTTTGCTCAAACGAAGGGGCTCCCAGTTTGCTCAAACGAAGGGGTTCCCAGTTTGCTCAAACGAAAGGGCTCCCAGTTTGCTCCGGGAAGGCTGCGCTTCCCCACGGGATCTGGCTTCGGCGCGATGCCGCTGTGTTCTGGGGCCAGGAGGAAGGGGTTGCTGGGCAGGAGAAGGAGCATCCCGGGAGGGGACGCCGGAGCCCCCTGCCCTGAGCACTCGGTGTGGTGATGGAGCAAAGATCCCACCGCATCCCACCGGAGGCTGGGGGATGGGGCAGTGTGGGGGGCTGGCGGGCACCTCGCTCCCTGCCGGCCCCCGGGAGCCACCCCTCTGGCTCAGCCTGCCTGGCGGTGGGTTGCTCAAAGCAAATATTTGAGAACTCTGCTTTTTGCTGGAATAATATTTACCCTGGGGTGGCGGCGGCTGGGGTCAGCCGGGCGCACCGTGCCCCGACGCTCGCTGGCTTCCTCCGCTTGTTTTTCTTGGGAGCGGGTTGTGCAAACACAGCGTCCACCCGAGCGGTGCATGGGGCTTCCCACCTTTCCCCCTGCTCTGGGCCACGGCAGGAGCCCAAATCCCCGCTGCCATCCCTCTGCGGGGCTCCGGACCCCAGCACCGGTGCTACCCCAGCACCGGTGCCACCGCACCTTGCAGCCCCGGTAGGCGGGCAGGGAAGGGAATGAGATCGGTTTGACTTGATTTGCTCCAGACGAAGCTGGGCTGGCTGCTGATCGCCCTATTATCTCTTAGGTGCTTATAAAGGGATTGCTGATAATCCATCCGGGATGGAAGCGGGGCTGACAGAGCCGTAAATCCTCAGCTCCTCGTCCCTCTTGCTCAGGGGGGGCTGCGCTCGCCCTGCTACGGCACTGCCAGATCCCCCCGGCCTCCAGGAAAGCCTACAGCTGCTTCAGCCTCTTCCCTCAGTATTAATTGCATTAATTGCTGAGTCCTTTGGGACATTTCCAGCTCTTCCTGTGCCTCAGTTTCTCCAGGGCTGGGGCATTGCTGTGCCTGGGGTCCTGGGTGCAGCTCCGGGGGTCATGCCCGTCACCTCGTGTCCCCCCTCTATGGCTGCCTACGCCTGCTGGCACCCGATGGGCTGGTGGCAGGTGCCCGGGGTGTCCCTGTGCCCATCACCCGCCAGCCAGGGCTGCAGGTGAACAAGATCCTCCTGCCTGCCCCGGCTTCCCAGCTCTGCTTTCCGCTGCAAGGCCACGAGCTGCTGCTAATTGCCTGTGTCACTCGCTCTTCGTTAGGCTGAGCGCATGTGGGGAGCTGCCGGCAGCGCCACCGTGTCCTCACCCTCCCTGTGCCCGCAGCAGGGGCTGGTGGCAGTGGGCTTGGTGCCCTGGAGCTGACTGTGGTAGCACTGGGCTTGGTGCCCTGGATGTGGCTCTGGTCTGGTGGCACCAGACTGGTGGCACTGGGCTTGGTGCCCTGGAGGTGGCTCTGGTCTGGTGGCACCAGACTGGTGGCACTGGGCTTGGTGCCCTGGAGGTGGCTCTGGTCTGATGGCGCCAGGCTTGGTGCCCTGGAGGTGGCTCTGGGCTGGTGGCGCCAGGCTTGGTGCCCTGGAGGTGGCTCTGGGCTGGTGGCACTGGGCTTGGTGCCCTGGAGGTGGCTCGGGTCTGGTGGCGCCAGGCTTGGTGCCCTGGAGGTGGCTCTGGGCTGGTGGCACTGGGCTTGGTGCCCTGGAGGTGGCTCTGGGCTGGTGGCACCAGGTTTGGTGCCCTGGAGGTGGCTCTGGTCTGGTGGTGCCAGGCTCAGTGCCCTGGAGGTGGCTCTGCTCTGCACCCCGGGGCAGGCTCTGCCACGTCACGGTGCCCCAGGGTGGTGCAGAGCGTGCTGTGCCATCCTCTGCCAGCACCACCTTTATTGCCATGTGATGGAGCACGGTGCTGGGGAGGCTGCCACCTCCAGCTAGGGGGTTTGGGGGGGCACAGCCCCCCTCAGCCCTGCCATCGGGGTGCCCAGGGCTCGTTGTGCATTTAGTGAGGTGAAGATTCCCCCCCAGCCCGTGGCTTCTTGGCTTGTGCTTTGCTTGTCTGGAGCTGTGGTGGCCACCACGCTTGCTCCTTCCCCTGCTGGAGCCAGTGCTGGGGATGCTGGGGATGCCCCAGTCAGGTACCACTGGCTTGTGCCGTGGTTTCTATGGAAACCCGCAGTGATGCGCTGCAGGTGCGGGGCTGAGAGTGGCTGGTGCAGGGGGAACCTGCCCAAATCCCACCTTGCTCCTTCCCTTCCCTGACCTGGCCCGTCACAAACCCACACACACACACAGTCAAAAGGCTCCCTGCCTTTTTCCTCTTGCTAATTTGTTTATTTTTAACACCCTTTTCCAGGAAGGAATGGGCTGTCAGCTCGCTAAATGCCTGAGGATCTCCCTTGACAGCTTGGAGCATTTTTATAAACAATTTCTCAAACAAAGCAGCTAAAAGGAGCGGGGCTTTCCAAACAGCCAGGGAGGTGGCCGGGGACGGCCGCGCTGTGAGTCAGTCCCAGTGGCTCTTGCTGTCCTTGGGGAGAGCCCTGCGTGCCATGCCATGCCGTGCTGTGCCGTGCCATGCCGTGCCGTGCCAGTGAGGAGCTGGTGCAGGTGCACCGGGGCCTCCGGCAAGGTGGGAGGGTTATTCCCAGATGTTCCCCCCACACTGGCTGGGCTGGAGCGGCCACGAGGGCTCCCGGCCCCTCGGGTGAGCCAGTGTTGCTCCACACTTTGCAGGGTCAAGGACACGCCGGTGACGGTAGTACCGGCTGCCACATCCCCCTTGGATGGCTTCCTGGTGGCATCTTTGCCAAGCGGTGCTTGTGGAGGGGCCCTGAGCACATCCCTGCTGTAGGTGACCCTGGTGTCCCCGGCACACCGGGATGAGCCGATGGCAGCCTCAGGATGGACCAGCCCAGGCAGGGTGGGGTGGGTGACCCCTGGGGTCTGGTGGCACCCTGGAGGGGCCAGCCCAAGCTGCCACCCCCTGGCTCCTTGCGGAGACCCCAACTCGTTTGCCGGTGGTAGGAGAGGAGCTGGTACCCAGGATGAACCGGCGGTTGCTATGGCAACTGGATCCCATCGCCGCCAGCAGCCGGGTGCTCTAGCTGTGGCATTCCCTCCCCAAAAGTTGCCCTGGCGCTTGGGGCATGGTGGTGATACTGGTACAGCGCCCGGGGGAGCAAAGGGGCTGGGGTGGCTCATGTTGGCGCTCAGCGGCCCCACGGCTTGTCCATCTGCGGGGGGCGGGGGGCTGTGGCAGGAGGGGGGCTCCTGCCAGCCGCTGTGGGAGCGGGTTGGAGCGAGCTGTCCCCATGCTGTGCCTGGGCATGTGCTTGAGGCTGGGCACCCTAAAGCTTTCTGGGGTGTCCCCAGCACCATAACTGTCCCCTGGCCACCCAGGCGGAGCAGCCAAGGTGATGGCGAAGGCTGGTTCCCACCTTTTCCATCCCCAGCCCTCCTGCTTGGAGCCATCCCCAGCTCCATGGGGCTCTGGTGTCAGTCCCCCCTGCCACCTCGGGGTGCTGGTGGGGCAGGGCTGGCCGGGGCTACTGGTAACCGTGTGGTTTTGCATCCCGGTAGCTCTTTGTGATCGACAACGGCGCTGACGACTGGCGGATAGCGATGACGTACGAGCGCATCCTCTACATCAGCCTGGAGATGCTGGTTTGTGCCATACACCCCATCCCTGGGGAGTACAAATTTTTCTGGACAGCCCGCCTGGCTTTCTCGTACACGCCTTCACGGGCAGAGGCGGACGTGGACATCATCCTGTCCATCCCCATGTTCCTGCGCCTCTACCTGATTGCTCGGGTGATGCTGCTGCACAGCAAGCTCTTCACCGACGCCTCCTCGCGCAGCATCGGGGCGCTCAACAAGATCAACTTCAACACCCGCTTCGTCATGAAGACCCTCATGACCATCTGCCCTGGGACGGTGCTGCTGGTCTTCAGCATTTCCCTCTGGATCATCGCTGCGTGGACGGTCCGGGTGTGCGAGAGGTGAGAGGGGCTGGGGCTGCTGGGGGGGTTGGGATGCGCGGTGGGGTGGGATTCTCAGCGCAGCTGCTGTGTCCCAGCATCCTGGGGAGGGACGCAGGGATCTGGGGGCTTGGTAGCCATGGATTCCCACCAACAAGCCCCAGTCCTGGGCAGGAGGCAGAGGCAGGGACCGCCCTGTCCTCACACTGCGGTGCCTGGGGACAGGCAGAGTCCCTGTGCGAGGGGACGATGCTCAGTGCCAGCTGGGAGCCCCAGGAGGGTGGGTGGTGGGTATGAGGGGTGGTGGGAGATGGGGGGGCCGTGCATGGGGAGTAGCCAGAGGCGCCGTGAGGCTGGCGAGTGGCAGTGCCTGGCTCGGGCTCTGGCATCGCTGTGAGCGACTGCCATGACAACACCGCGTGGTGACAAACCTACTGCCGGATGGCATCACGCCGGCATTGGTGCGCTCAGTGTTTGGGTTGCTGTGGCGACTGGCCCCGGTGGGTACCGCTCTGCATCCATCTCTTGGAGACACGCTGGCACCCCTGTGTCCCCTGAGGGGAGCTGGGGGGCTGTGGCAGCCCACCCCCAGCCCACCCCAGTGCTATGCCAGGGGGGTTTCTCCCCAGCCACAGCGCACGGTGCCAGCGACACCCATCCATCCCAGGGTAGGGAGGGAAGGTCCCCCCCGGGTGTCCTGTGCCGTGTCCCGGTGTGGGGCCATCCCTGTCCCCCGAGGCCAGCTCTGTGCTGCCATCCAGGCATGGCTCATCTACCCGGGGGTCCCTCTGAGCCGGGGCTGGTCTGTGGGAACGCACCCAAGGCAACGGGTGCATTATATTTGGTGTCTGTCGATTAGTGAAATCGCTTGAATGCCGAAAGTTCCGGCAGCTTTGTGCCATCTTTGGGACTGAGGTGTGAGGGATCACGCCTGCCGGCACCCCTGGCTCCCCTGGGACACCCTGCTTCCTTCTGGGTGCCTGCAAGGTGGGAGGAAGGTCAATCCTCCTCCTCTTCCCCAGGGTGGGTCCCATCACACCGGTCACCCCATGAAGGGGCACTGGAGCAGCTTGAAGGACCAGGGCAGTGGAGCCAAGCAGCACACGGAGATTTTAGGAGCTTTTACAGGCTGTGTTTGCCTTCCTGCCTCCCTTAATGATGCTCTCGGGATGGGTTGGGTAGTTGCTCGCTGCTTAATTGTGTTTAGGAGATTTTTCTTTGTGCCTCCTAAATGGGGAGCGGGCAGACAGGCTCCCAGGGGACACGCAGGGGGGTTGATACTGCACCTGGGGGGCTTAGGCTGGAAAATGCAATCTAAATAAAAAGCCATTAGCAACGACAACAACAACAAAAAAGAAATGACGCAGACAGGGAGCTGCAGATCACCGGCACCGCAGCTGCCGCCATGTCCCTCTGTCTACAGAGCTGGGGGTGCATCGACTGGGGGGGCTGCAGGACATGACGGGGGGTGCATGACCCCTGGGACATGTTTCATTCCTGAGGGATGCATCGTCCCCAGGGCATGCACTGGCCCTGGGTGCCACGCAGTTCCCACAAGGGCCCCCCAGGACGTGTCCCCACCAATGGTTGCTGCACTGGCACTGGAAACCAGTTTGCTGCAGCTTGTGGGACCATTCCCAACCGGCACCTGCAAGGGCTGGGTCGCTCGGACATGGCTGTGCCCCAAGCCATGGTCACTGGGTGCAAGGGTCCCTTCGGCCCCGTGGGCTGCCGCGATGCCGGCGGGCACAGCGTTGCTGCCGGGCATCCTCCTGTGCATGCTGGGGGGCCGCAGCTCTCCGAAGGCAGCGAGTCGCTTAGCAACCTCGCCCGCTCGCCCGGCCGCCGCACAGCGCTGCCTGCGGTGCCAGCAATGCTGCCCTGCCTGCCGACGGCGCGCACGTGTGCTCGCACATGTGCCTGCATGTGCAGGCAGCCCCGCTCCCCGGGGCGAGGGGGCAGCCAGCCCGCAGCCCCCCTGGGTGCTCCCAAAGCCGTGGGGTGGCTTCAGCCCAGCTGGTGCCGTGGCATTGCGGCGTGGAGATGCTCTGCTTCATGGTGGCGCGGGACTGGGGCGATGCCCCACTGGTGGAGAGCGGCTGTGCCCTTAGTGGGGGCGGGCGGACAAGGGGGTGATGGAAAACCGGTGCTGGGGTCCCACCGACTGTGGCAGCCCCCGGTGTGAGCGAGCAGCCCCTCTCCCTGCCCACACCACGGGCCGGCCCTCCTGTTTATCGGCTCCTTCTGCTCGAAGTGCTTCTCGGAAGAGAAAATGTCCAGCTTTTCAGCGGCACCGTAACCCCCTTGCCCAGCACAATGCTCCCAGGGTCGTCCCCGCCGCTCAAGAGCTCACATCCTGCGGGCTGGGCTGGACTCAGCCTTTCCCAGGGAAACACGACAGCTGGGACAGGGGATGCGTGCCGCTGCCAGCGCCGGGATTTTGGGGAGCCCCCAAAATGTGGCTGCGGTGATGGGCTCTGGCTCCCCTGGCCAGCCCTGCCCAGAGCGCGGCAGCGGCGCTTGTCGTGGCTGAGGGCGCTTCCTCCTGCACCAGGATCTCATTCAATTCTCCAGTTACTTGGGGAGGAAAAACAGTTTGGAAGAGGAGAAAACCCAACTGCTCTGGGAACGAGGAGCTGGGATGAACCAGGGGGGACTGCCAAAAGCTCCATCTGGTTTCCCTCTAATGATTTCTTGAGGAGCCTGGGAGAAGCCTGCGGGGAGAAGGATGCGTGCAGGCAGGAGGGTGACCACACTGCCTGTGGCAAAGCGAAGGTGCCGCCTGCCCCCTGTGCACCCCGAGATTTGGGGCTTAATCCTGCTGCAGGCTGGGCCAGCCCCCGCTCTGGGGCCGGGAGCCAGCGCTGCATCCCCTCGAAGCATCCCCATGCGGCTCAGCTGGGCTCGTGCCGGCTGGGGGAAGCTGGAGGCAGCTGGAGCCCCCAGTTGCGTGTTTGCCGGACGAGCCGCAGCCGGCCGCCGGGCTGGCCAGGGCGGCCACTGACCTCGCAGCGCAGTGGGGACGCGGCCATGGAAAGTTTGCGGCGCCCCCAAAAGCTGCAGCCGCTCCGTGTGTGCTTCGTCTCCAGCATGCGAGCCGTCCCCCGTCCCCTTCCGAGAGCCAGTGTGTGCCGGAGGCTTGGCAGGATCCAACCGTGGGGGATCTGCCGGGGCCGCTGCCGGCACAGACCCCCGGGGTGGCGCAGGGGGAGTGGGCTCAGCCTGAGCTGTGGCAGCAGGGGGATGCGTAGGAGGCCATCGGCAGCGAGCCGGCGCGGCTGGGGTCCTTGCAGAGCCGCAGCTGTTTCTCCCATCAGCTGGCTCTGGCTGCCACGCCACGTGGCACCGGGGACGCGGGCGGCGGGACCAGGATGTGGTGACAGGTCTGACGGAAAGCAGAAGCCCTTTCCTTTGAGTTTTTGCTGTGATTTTGTCTGTGTGGGTTTTCCCGTGCCAGAAATTGCGCAACCGCCACTGCTACGGGGCATCCTGCCATGTTATTAATCCCTAGTCCCTGTCACACCGCACAGCCTCGTGCCAGGGCAGCCCCCGCGCCCAGGTGCCCCCCACAGCCGTCCCCGTCCCCTGCCGTGATGCTCGCTGATGCCCGCGTCTCCTTGGCAGGTACCACGACCAGCAGGACGTAACCAGCAACTTCCTGGGTGCCATGTGGCTCATCTCCATCACCTTCCTCTCCATCGGCTACGGTGACATGGTCCCGCACACCTACTGCGGGAAGGGGGTCTGCCTGCTCACCGGCATCATGGTAAGCGCCGTGCCAAGCAGGCTGCCGGTCCCGCAGGCTCTGCCTGTCCCCACCGTGGCAGCAGGACCACCGGATTTTAAGGGGGGCCGCTTCCCTGGCTGGCTTGTCCATGCACAAGGCATAATGGCTTCAGCTCCGAGCTCACGCAGCCTGGAAGCTGACAGAGCTGTAATTGCAATTCCTGTAAGCGCAGTAATTAGCAGAATGTGGCGGTTTGGTTAAGGAGGTGATGGTGCAGGCTGGGCGCGTCCCTGGCGGGTGCTGCAGCCCCACAGGGTGCAGGGTGGGACACCAGCCGGTCCCATGTCCCGCTGTCCCTGCTGGTGAGTTCAGGGTGGATTTGGACCTGCGTTCAGCCAGGAGGGGGGAGCTGGATCGCGGTGGGGTCAGGGATGTCCCCAGGGAGCCCACAAGCATCCCTTGGCCGTCCCTGTTTGCACCACCTGGCTTCTATCGCCTGGAGCGATCCCAAATGCTGCTGGCTCCTGCCGAGAGCTGGGACCAGCTGGGAGCCCTCTGCCCTGCTGTGCTCACGCCGGCATCACCGCGCCACCAGCATCACCGCGGCTTTGTTTCCACATGGCCAAAGGGTCAGTGTCCTCTGGGACCTCCGGCGTCCCCACTCCAAGGCACCCAGGAGATGTCCCGGCTTGTGGGGCTTTCCAGACGGAGCGTCTGGGGACCCTGCGGTCACAGCACCCAGCTCTGTCCTCTTGGCTCCAGCCCCCGGGGATGGAGCTGTCCCCCCCTTCCCAGCTGCGGCCCCCCCGAGCTGGTGCCCGGCACTGGCCAAGCTCGTCTCTGCCGCTTTGCACCCCACAAAGAACCGTCGGCCGAGGCAGCTCCGCTGGTGGGTATTAATTTTATATCATCTGCAAGTCTTTGATCTGTCCCATGTGAGGCTGGGCACCAGCGAGGCTGATGCTGTTGACAGGAGCTAAGTGAGGGAGAAAATCCCTACGGAGTGGGGAGCATGGCGCAGGGGAGCGCCCCCCCCCCCGTTCAGCTGAGGGGGGGCCCGGTGCCGCAGAGTCCCAGAGCTCCCACCCAGCCAGTGGTTACTCTGAACTGGGACACCATCTGGCAAAGCATTACCCCCTCCCAGCAGCACAGCCCCCCTGCTGCCAGCACTGGGGACCCCCATCACTGCCAGGGCTTGGGGGTGGGGGGGGTGTCCCCGAGCCACAGTGCCAGGAGCAGCCACTCCACTGGGAAAAGTGGTGGGAGCTGAGAGCACGTGGTGGGACCTTCAGGGATGCTAAAGGCTTCGGCTCAGAGCATGGTGTTAATTAATGACTCTTTAATAAATTAAAGAGTGCTTGCCAGGGTGGTGGGCCTCTGCCAGAGTGCCGGGAGGGGGGGTGGCTCAGCTGAGGGGGCAGCAGCAGGAGTCCCCCAGGGAGCAGAGCCTTGGCACCTCCGCTCTCCAAAGCCCAACCAGCGCTGGAGCCAGCGGCTGCTGCGCAGATCCAGCCCTAATCGCCGGGATAAGCGACCTCCCAGCTGTCGCTGTTGGGGCATGTGGCGATTCAGGGGGTCCCGATCTGGGGGTCCCCTTCTCTGCTTCCCCCCCCCAGGTGCTTCCCCACTTGTTCTCCCACCCTGGACCCCTCCTGGCAGCGGGGAGCTCCTCATCCCGCAGGGCACTGCGGGGAGGCACCCATTTCTAACGGGTGTAGGGGTGACAAGGACTCACTGCTGATCACCGCTGACCTCCTTAATCAGCCCCAGCCCCTCCTGTTAATTACCCAGCACATCATCAGCTGCTCAAGGACACCCAGGCTCTCTGTTATCTTCTCATTAGGATAACGTGGGGGGGGGGGGGAACACGGAGCTTTAGTTAATTAGGGGGTTGCGGTGGTGAGGGTGGGAGTGCTGCTGTCGCACGAGGGTGCTGGAGGGTGACAAGCTGTTTCTCTGACTCATGTCCCCACGCAGGGTGCTGGCTGCACGGCGCTGGTGGTGGCGGTGGTGGCCAGGAAGCTGGAGCTCACCAAAGCCGAGAAGCACGTTCACAACTTCATGATGGACACGCAGCTGACGAAGCGGGTAAGGTGCCGTGGCGGGGGCTGGGGGTACCACAGGGGGGGAGAGGAAGGTGTCGGCACTGCTGTGTGCCAGTTCAGTGGCACTGTGGTGGGGGAGGGTGTCCGAGCACCTCGGATGCTGTGCTGGAAGCAAACAGCACCAGCTCTGTACCAGGGATTGAGGTGATGCAGGATGCTCAGCCACACCCCTGAGAGGAAAATCTTGGGGGGTGTTTCCCCACCCACCCCACCCCCCGAGAGGATTCAGACTCCCCCCTTTTGCGGAGCATGAGCTCATGTAGCTCGGTGTCAGGAAGACAACCAGATTTTGGTGATTCAGCACCTCGTCTGTGCCGGGAGGCTCCCGTGGTTTCCAACCCCAAGGAGGGACGTGGGATGCTGCGGCTGTGGTCGGGGGTCTGTGGGTTCGCTGGTTGTGTCGGGGTCTGGTGTCCCATCCCCGGCAGCATGGGGGGGGCTGCAGGAGGTCTCTGGTCTCAGCAAAGCGCTGGTGACAGGAGCCGTGTTTTATATAGGGCACGGTGGCAAGGTAAGCATTGGCGCAGCCCTTGGAATGGCAGTGTCCCAGTGCTGGGATGTGGCCAGGCCACCCCACGTCACCCCAGAGAGCAGAGCCACATGCCAGCAGGAGCCCTGATGGCCTGGTGGTGGTCGGGGGCCCCAGCATGGCTGGGCCAGGAAAGCAAAGTGTGGATCTGCAGGCTCCGTGCCAGGCAGGGGCAGCCAGCTCCTCCTGGAGTGAGTGGCGGAGCCTGTGGAAACCACATCCCTGTGCTGGTAACCCGTCCAGGGCCTGCCAAGAGTGGCAGATGGATGTGGGAATGGAGAAAAACCTGGGCATTTTTTTTTTTCTCTAAAGGCTTAGGATTCAGTTTGGCACAGGGGTGAGGAGACTGGTGGCAGAGCGTCGGTGCAGGGTGGGAGGGGGACGCAGGTGCTTGGGGGGCTGAGACCCGCTGCTCAGGGCGGGCGGCTCTGCTGGCCCTTGCTCCCGTTGGAGCCACCCGTGATCCCTCACGAAGCTGCAGGACAGCGTGCGGGAGCGGAGCCGAGCACCTCGCTCCAGCTGGGGCCAGTCAACGCTCTCGCAGCCACGGCTCATGCACCGGTGGCTGGTGGCGGAGCCAGCCCGACGTCTCCCTGAAATCCTGTGTGCCGGTGCAGCTGGGGCCGGTGACCTGCAGCCAAGTCTCCTCTTGCAGATCAAGAACGCGGCAGCCAACGTCCTGCGGGAAACGTGGCTCATCTACAAGCACACCAAGCTGCTGAAGAAGATCGACCACGCTAAAGTCAGGAAGCACCAGAGGAAATTCCTACAAGCCATTCACCAGTAAGGGGCCGCGCACCGGGCTGGGTGGGATGCTGATCTCCAGCCCAAGGGAGCGGGGTCTGGCCCCTGGCAGGGACGTGGGGACAATTTCCCGTTGCCTGGGGTGCGGTTTGTAATTGGGGAGGGGGTGCAGCTGCGTTGCTCTTTCCTTCTCCCCAGGTTGCGGAGCGTGAAGATGGAGCAGAGGAAGCTGAGCGACCAAGCCAACACCCTGGTGGACCTCTCGAAGGCAAGTCCCCCCACGGTGACCGCTCGGCTCGGCCAGGCTGTCCGCCTGTTTCTCTTCACTCATAAAGCCTCGAGCGGACCCGGCTGACCGTGGAATGTTCCGGCTCGCTGGATGTCAGCTGGGAATAGCTGCTGTGGGCTGGCTGCCCTTGCAAGGCAGGAGGCGAAACGCAGCCCCAAGCCAGGGGCTGCTGGGGTCCAGGAAAGGGGTTTGCTCCCTGCACCCCTTTTTGCAGCCCAAACCGGGGGTACAGTTGCTCCGCAGCACCGGGCTGGCTGCCCCTGGCCCCTCTGCCTGCACAGAGGCAGTTTCCTCGTTTTGGTGTCCCAGGGCATGACAAGCTGCGGTCACAGTGGGCTGCGGTGGGGCAGCTCTCGGGGCATTGCTTACGGCAAGGGGCTAAAGGACTCTGCGGCAGTGGCACTAACCCTTCCGGCCATGGCACTAACCCCTCTGCTGTCCCCTCTGTCCCCTTCCCCAGATGCAGAACGTGATGTACGACCTCATCACCGAGCTCAACGACCGCAGCGAGGACCTGGAGAAGCAGATCAGCAGCCTGGAGTCCAAGCTGGAGCAGCTCAGCGCCAGCTTCAACTCCCTGCCCCTGCTGATGGCTGACATGCTGCGCCAGCAGCAGCAGCGCCTGCTCGCCGCCGTCTTGGAGGCGCGGGGGGTCAGCGTGCCGGTGGGCACCCCACAAACTCCTCTCTCTGAGAGCCCCATCGGGGTCAGCTCCACCTCCTTCCCCACCCCTTACACGAGCTCAAGCAGCTGCTAAAACCGCAGCCCCTCAGCCCCCCAGGGATAGGGGAAGCGTTTCCGCGCAGGTCCCGAGGTCTCCATGGATTTTCTTCTGGTCCTCGATCCACTGCGGGACCCTTCGGCCGGAGCCGGTGGGACCAGCAGTGCCAAGCGCTGCTCGGAGCTTTGCCAACGCCTTGGTATCGGGAATCGCATCCCCGTTCAGGTGCCTCTACACGTGGTGAAGGAAGGGGATGGGAGGCGACGCCTCGGGCCAGCCCGCGCCATGGCGTCCGGTGGTGTCCGGAAAACCCACGCTCAATCTCAGGTCTTCACATTTGAAAACAAAACAAAACAACAAGTCAGAAGCACTGAAGCAACGGAGACGCCGGAGGGAGAGTTTCCCCCCCCAGCCCTGCGTGGACCCCACCAGGGGCCGGGGCGCTCCCCTCGCCCCCTGCCCCTCTCACCGGTGCAAAGCCCCGCCGGGCAGATGCCAACGTGGTGGTTTCTCGCACAGGCTCTGACCTACGCTGCCCACGCTCCATCCCATCTCCCTACCAGGACCCCCACGCCACCCCCCTTGCATTGCTGGGTGGGTGCCACTGTCTGGCTGTAACGTGCCCGGGGATTTCTCTGGAGCCGTGAGTGTTTTCTGCCTGGGCAGAGCGAGGGATGCTTCTTGTCTTCTGGTCCTCAGTGTCATCTTCTGCCTGGAGACACGTGCCGGTGCCGGGAAAGCAGTGCCTAAAGCGTGTGGGGCCGCGGGGCCGGGCAGGGATGTGGCAGTGGCCGATGACGGGGCTGGCGGGCCAGCCCAGGTGCCGGGGTGGTCTCCAGGTGCTCACATCGCCGCCCACCCAGGAGTTGTGTCCCCCCCCCCCAGCATTTTGGGAAGCCAGCGGGCTCTTTGCGCCGGAGGAAAAAACCCATCAGCTACAACTGCCTCCGCTCGATGCTCGAGCCCAGCAGGCAGCTCTGAATCCACCGGGATCGCTGAATCCACCGGGATCGCTGGCCACTGATGTGGTCACGGGGGCAGGCGCTTCATCTGTTTAAAACAAAGCCCATCACCTTTGTGCCGCTTCTGCTGGGTTTGGTGGGGATCAGCAGCACCAGCCGGCGCTGTGCCGGCGCTCAGCATTAGCCGCTGCCCGCGCCTGCCAAAGCGCAGCCCCGCAGGTTCCTTTCGCTTGGTGTTTTTCAGTGCCGGCGTTCAGCTCCCTGAGGTACCCTCGGCATCACCTGGCTCCTTCTGGAACCAGCCTTTTTCTGTTCTGCTTTCACCATTTCCCCCTTTCCCCCCCTCCCAGTTCTGCCCTGGGGTCGTGGTGGGGCTCTGCTGAGTCCCTGCGTGGAGCCCTGCTGGGCTCCGGCTTTGGGGCTGGTGTTTGCTGCTTTCAATGAAAACTCAGCAGAGGCTATTTATATATTTTTAAACAGATGAAGTAACCGTGTAATTACTCCACGATATTAATTACACCTCACCCAGCAGTGTCAGTAATTGTAATCAAAGTCACTGTGTTATTCCAGGTATACTCAGCCTGTAATCTTCTCCTTTGTAACTCTTTCCCTTCCATAAATAACGCTGGATTTTGCGCACACGTAGGCAGGGACGTACCAGCCCGATGCCGAGGAATTTCTGTGCAAAACTCCACTTGCCACTGGTGGTAGGTGGTTTACTCCTCGTGCCCTGCAATTAAAGTTACGTAGAAAACAAGCAGGAGTTAGCGAGGAGCGCTCCCCCCTCCCTCCCGCTGGCCCCAGCGAGCGGCAGGAGGAGGAGGAGGAGGAGGAAGGTTGCAAGGCGGCAGCGGGGGTGCTGCAAAATGAGCTGCCGGTGCTGCAGAGGTGGTGGCGTCGAGCGCGTTGGTAGCAGGGCCGTGAGCCGTGGCCGTTGCATTAGAGGAGGGGCACAGCGCCGGCTGCCAGCCTGTCCTGGTCCTCAGCCAACAGGAGACCCTCAGCTTCTGGGCATGAGCTGCTCTTTCCCTCTTCCAAGCTCTTCTCATTAGTGTAATTGCGGGGGGGTGGGGGGGTGGGCAGGATGGCTGGGAGAATGCTGCTGTCTGGGCAGGCCCCCAAGGTCTATTCTGTTCCCCGCGTGCCTCGGGTGACCCTCAGCCCTACCTCTCCGGCAGGAGAAGCTTCTGCCCAGCTCTTCGAGGAGGTTTCCGGCGTGGTGATGGAGAAGAGGTTGCAAATCCTGAGAATGAGCTTGAGACGCAGCATCTCCACTGGTCTGCAGGCAGCCAGCAGAGAAAAAGGGTCCCGCGCTCCCCCGGGGCTCATGGGGTGAGCTGCAGCCATGCATCGCGGGCGTCAGAGAGCCAGAGGAAGCGTTGGTGCTTGAGAATCAAGGCGGCCAGTGGGAACCTCCTTATGGGCTAATGATCCGGTCTGTGAAATCAAACCAAGGCAAGAGCAGGCGCTGTCGGCTTGCTGGACCCCGGGGCGCTGCCGGGGAGCGAGGGGCTGGGGGTGAGAGCGTCAGGATCGCGGCCGGAGCAAGAGATCCTTGTCCTGGGACAAAGGCAAGGATCTGCTTCAGCGGGATTGCAAGAGGGCTGACGGGAGCCAGGCTGGGGCGGTGGGATCTCTGCACCCCACACCCTGCATCCCCCAGCCTCGCCCCTGCCCCACCTGCACCCCAAACAACCCCTCTGCCTGAGACCTTGCAGCCCTGGGTCTGCACCCTATGCTCTGTGCCTCGCATCCTGCATCCTGCACACCCCTGCCCCCCCATCCTGCATCCTGCGCACTCCTGCACCCCGTATCCCACCTCCTGCATCCTGCACCCCCCATCCCACACCCTGAGTATCCCAGCACCCACATCCCACCTCCTGCATCCCTGCACCCCCAATCCCTCCTCCTGCATCCCTGCACCCCCATCCCACACCCTGAGCATCCCTGCGCCCCCATCCCACCTCCTGCACCCCCCATCCCACACCCTGAGCATCCCATGCACCCTGCAGCACCCATTCTGTACCCCATCCTTCTCCCTGCCCCCCACCCTTTGCACCCCCATACTGTACCCACACTCCTGCCAGTGCTTCAACACCGGTACTGGTAGCCCTGACCCATCGCCCCAAGCACCAGGCTCACCAGACCCCACCGAGGCCGGCACCGGGACTAGCCCACCACCCAGCCCTGCTGCTGGGACCAGGGAGCTGCCCCGAGGCCACAGTGAGGGCAGATATCGGGGGGAGCCCCCAGCACAGCCCAGCCCGTGGTACCCCTGATGCTGGGGGGCTCTGAGCCGGGGGTGCTGCTGCCCTGCTCCCTGCGAGCCACTCGTGGCCACCAGCAGTCGAGCAGCCTTGGTACAGGCAGCAGCCCTCCCAGTCAAGCCCAGCTGGTTGCTGGAGCTGGAGTTTCTCCTCCTGGCAAGGGGCTGGCAGCTCTCCGGTAAACGGCTCCGGTAAACACTCCCCAGCTGGTGCTGCCTGCACCCCTGAGAACATCGTTGTGGAGTCCTGCAGCCCAAAAGGCCCCGAGACAAGCAGAGAGAAAAGCTGGGACCAGCGACCCGGGGGGAGGAAAAGCACAAGAACAAAACTGCGCCGCAGAGTTATAATCCCAAAGAGATGCCAACCTCCCGCATCCGACCCCACGCGTCAACGGGGCTGAACCCCAAAGCCCCTCCAGGACCCACCTAACCACAGCCAGTCTCATTTTCGGCACAGCCTCGGCGTATTTTGTTGGTTTTGGGGGGTTTTTTTTGGCTCCACGAACCTCCTCCCTGCGCCGCCTGCGAGGAAACGTGCTAGAAAGCCCTGAAAATTATCCTGTCCTCTCTGCAAACTCACAGACGTTTCTGTCCAGACTTAAGGAGCTTCGACCTGGGTTTGCATCTTGCCTCTGTACCGCTCGCTTCTTTTTTAACAATAGGGGAAAGCATAATAGTTTATTTTAACTATGAAATATATTGCTATATTATAAAGGTTATTGTAACTTTCAATTATGGTTTTGTACCCGACCCAGCTGTCGGCAGGCAGCGACGCCAGCCTGCTGCCCAAAATGTCTGTTTCTGAGTACAGTCGCTGCTCCCGGTGAGGACAGAAGATGGGGTGGCAGAGGAGGGGCGCAGGACCCCAGCCACAAAAGGCTCCCCATGCTCCTTATCCCTTATTCCCCCCCAGGCAGTCATTCCCAACGCCTGGATGCTGGCCTTTAGCAGGTCCAGATCCACATAGCCCGATGGCATCAGAGCTCTGCTTCTCCCTAGGGAAAGGTCTGCCCTCCTGCTTTTCTCCCGGGGTCCCAGCGGTTTCTGGAAAGCCATTCCCCATCCAGGTGGTCTTCAGCTGAAGGAGGGACCCAGCTCCCCAGCACCAGCTGTGCAAGAGCCGAAATTCCCTTTTTTCCCCCCAGGATGGAGGCTCTTGTGGAAGGAGCAGTGCGGGGCGTGCTGCCTCCCTCCTCCAGCTGGACTTTGGGCACGTTTTGGCTCAGCACAGGCAGGATCCAGGCAGGCTTAAAACTAGGGAATCACTTGTGCCTAGGAAAGGGTGAGGGTGGAAGCATACTCCTCCCTGGCAAAGCTGGTCTGTGCCATGCCAGCTGCCGAAACACGCTGCTCCGCGTTCGGCCCGGGGACCTGCAGGCAGGATTGTTCGTGCCGGCTTCAGCTCCGGAGCCGTGGAGCCGGGCGGCGCGGGATTTGCTGGATGGAGGCAGGCAGAAGCAGCATGCTCGCTTTTTCTTCTCAGGTCAACACCTCATTTCTGGGATGGGGGTAAGGTCAGACCTGCCCCGGCGACCTGCACCGCTGCAGGCAAGGGCTGCGTTCCTAGGAGGGATCCCGCTTTCCTGGGGTGAATCTCCCTGAGGGAACGCAGTGTCCGGTTTGGGCTCCATGCCCTGCCCTGGGGAGCTGCAGCTTTGGCTCCCTTCAGCCTCTGGCTGTGATGGTGCAGGATGAAGCCCTGAGCATGAAAGAGAAGCGGGATGAGCTTGCCAGGACCGCTCCATCCCAGCTGTCCAGCTGAAGTGCTCCTCCAGCCTCCAGGAGCATCTCTCCCTTACCTCCAGCCCCTGGGCTGCTGGACCCGATGACCTTTGGATCAGGATCTGTGGGCAAAGAAGTTTGAAAATGTTCTTCGACAGCCCTCCCACTCCTTCCCGGCCAGTCTTCCCCCTGGAGCGTGATGACGTTCGGGAATGAGCAGCGCCTACGGGACCAATTCCTGCTGCTTTTGCCCAGGGAAAGCCTAAAAGCCCCCGGACTGGCTCTTCCCCATCAGAGGCGCAGTCACTGCCGTGTTGTCACCGTTATCACCGTTATCACTGTCGCAGCTGGCCTGGCCTGACCCTCCCAGGCCAGTTATCCCAGTAGGGTCAGGTCCTGGCAGCAATGAGCTCCAGTGGTTCCTTGCTGGTGCCCGGATTCGAGATCCCCCTGCAGAAACCAGCCGGCAGGCGGTGGCTGCCCAGGATTGCCTGGCTGGGGGCTGCTCCTGCCCCACACATTTGCCCCCACTTGTGGGGGTGGTTGTTAGAGGCAGCTTCCCCTCGCTGGGACACACTGGGACCAGTGAGGGGGTTCATAGCTCTGCCAGAGGAGAGGGGCTGGTTCCCCTGGGAGAGCAGGGCTGAGCCTCCTCTGCTGCCGGCTGGGGGGTGCCTGGGGATTTTGAGGGTACTTGCCCCTCCGCACTGCTCTTCCTCGGGCTTCTCCTGCCCAGCACCTCCCAGCCAGCTCAGAGACATGTGTGATGGCCACCAGGTAGGTTTGCTGGGGGAGGGGAAGGTGATTCCCCAGCTGTTTGACAAGGGGAAGGTGCTGCTGCAAGGCTCTGCACTAGTCCCAGCTTCTCCTCTCCTGGCTCTGAGCTCCCTCCCAAAGCCACCTGGAGGGTCCGGGGTGGCAGAGAGGGGCTTTTGCAGGGGAGAGGAAAAGCTGCTGTGTGGGATTAGTCATTTCCCTGTGGGATGAGCCACCTCGGAGCCCCGTGGGGCACCCAGTGGGTGCTCTTGGCCAGGGGCTCCGGTGCTGCGGGCGCTGCAAGACGTGCGCCCACTTCTGCTCCTTCTGCCCTAAGTGTTCTTCCCCCCTGTGCTGAGGTCTCAGCACACCCTGGCTTGCCAACGCGCTTCCCGGCAGGAGCCGCTTGCGTGTCTCTGTGGTCAGGATCAGGCTCCGGGCTTACATCCCTCCTTCTGCTCCGATCTCCCGGCCGGGGGGACGGAACTGGGGACTGGCCGGTCCCCACAGCATTGCCATAAACCCAAGCTGTACCCAGAAACAGGCATGTTTTAAACTATGGCTTTAACCTGTTCACTGTAAAAAGTGCCTTGGACTTTAATCTGAAGAGGTCAGTATCTATAAATATTTACCTGTGCGGGTGTGTAAGTATGCAGCTATCTGTGTATAGTTACACACACAAATATATGATATATACGTACATCTAGAAACGCTTCTGACCCCTCTGTTCGGCTGGTCTCGGGAGCTCTCTTCTTTCTGCTGCTGGGGTCGGGATCGGGATGCGGAGTGATGCTGGCGGCATTTGCCATGGTTACACCTTCACCTGTGAGGGTCCTGCTCGGTGTGGGGGTCCCACCAGTGGTGCTGAGCTCCCGGCCCCCCCCAGGAAGCAGCTCTGTGCCCCTCAGGGCCCGTCTGTGTGCTGTGGGGAGACCCCGGTGAGGGGGAAGCACCCCAGTCCCTTGCGTTGGGGTGATGCTGGGGCTGGGGGTAACGTGTCTGGACCCCCTGCGCTCGCTGTGCCGGGAGCTGCTGGGTGCTTTGTAAAACCACGTGCCCTGATTGCTGCCCCTCCAGAGCCCCCAGCTCCCAGGCTTGACGTGAGCAGCGAGGTGTTTTCCAGCCACCTGTTCCCAAAAGGGCTTTTTGGAAGGGAGTCGGGGTTCCCTTGCGCTCAGGCTGTGGCTCAGGGCCGGAGCAGGGATGCTGGGTGGCACGGCTGATGCGCTTCCCTCCAGCTCTGTGCCGAGGATCCCTGAGGATTTCCCTCCCACTTACCCCAGCTCTGCCCAAACCGATCTGAGCTGCTCCCCCCAGCTCGGCTAACGGCTCGGTTCATCCCTCACCTCCAAAAAAACAAGGATAAAAGCTGCCCGGGGCACAAAGGGCACGAAAACAACTTTCACAGAGGGAACACAGTGGTAGGGAGAAGGGGAGGCTGGATCCTTTCCCACCAAGCTCCACTAAATTCAAGCAACGAGTCAAAAGCCGAGCTTTGGCTCGCTCCATCGGGAGCCTGGGAGACCGGCTGCCCCAAAACACGTCCCCACACATGGACCAGGAGGGTGCCAGACCACAGCCCCCCCGAATGACCCAGCCACGAGCATCGCAGGGCCAGCAGAGGGGGAGGATGGTGGTGTGCTGCACTTGAATCGTGATGAATCGGTAAATTGGGCTTTTTTCATGTTGAGCTAATACCTGTAAATCCCCAAGTATCTCCAGTGGTCTGGGAGGCTCTTTGATAGGTGATTAAAACCCTTGAGCTTCATTTCCAGTATTAGTGGCTTAGCGTGGCCGAGCCCTGTATTTCTGATACTGCCCACGGAGACAAGGCAGAAGTCATTTAATCTTTGTGTGCAGCATGAAATCTGTTTTTATTAATGGCTTGGGATTAAGGCTTCTCCAAGGAGAAAGAGAATCACGTCCATAATGCAGGTCTCCGCCTCCCTGTGGCCGTTTGCCCTTCACTTTCCCAGTTGGAGGGAGGGAGGGAGGGAGGGAGGGATGGAAGGATAAAAGGAGGGAGGGAAGGATGGAGGGATGGAGAGATGGAGGGTGCTGCTGGCAGTGCGAGGGTCTGGGCATGTTCACCCATCCCAGCGTGCAGTGCCTGTGGCAGCACCAGGGTCGGTGGTGACAGGAGGGGAAACGCACTTTGGAGGAAAAGAGGGGGGAAAAATCCCCTCCCCATTGTTTTGCTCAGCAGTTCCTTATAGATAGAGCTTCTATAAACAGCGGGGAGCTGCTGGCTTTCCACAAGGGAAAGAAAAACCACAGGTGGATGTTCCCACAAGGTACGGGTTTGCATCGGCACCTGGCCGCTGGGAACCAGCAGGATGTGTGGGGCAGCTCTGGGGATGGGGGGGGGTCTGGGGAGGGGGACAGGGGTCTTTGGATCAGGCTCTGCGTCTGCAGGCAGGCAGGAAAATGGCTCCAGTGCTGACCTATGGCTCCTGCACGCCGGCATTTCCCCAGCTACCAGCCCGGAGCCTCTCTGCCTGCGGAGCCGCTTTTGCTCCCAAGGGAATGGGGCGGGCGGTGAGCAAGGGGGGGCTGCAGCTTCCAGCTGGGCAAGGCAGATCCGATCCACTGCTCCCAAGCCCAGGCAGAAAAACATCCTGTAAACACCCTCCTGCCCTTGCTGCAGGAATAAAACGAGCTGGGGGCCTGTCCTGCAGCTATTTCCATCCCAGACAGGCTCCTTTTCCAAGGTAAAATCAAGGCTGCTCGGCTGCTAATTCATCACCCCAGCCTTGGGACTGCGGGCACCAGCAGGGTCGTTTGTTACTGGTAATTATCTGTGCGGCGGTGTGAGGTCTGCAGGCCAGATCACACCTTCAGAGAGGTCTGTGCAACATCAGCCAAACAGCTCAGCACCGTGAAAACTGCTCCTGAGCCCTCCAGAGCCCGGAGAGGGATGCTCCGGCTCCCGCTCCGGGGCCATACAGCTGGGATCCATCAGCCACCGGAGCCGGTGACGGTGCCACTGTGACATGGCTCCCTTGCCCAGTGGAGACACCTGGGGCTGGGTGCCAGGGCTCCAGGGCGTTTTTTACCTCCTGAGCTTCTTGTTCAGGCCACAGCATTTGCACATCAGCTCCTTCTTCTCTCCCAGACGCGCCTGCCACCGACATGAGCACCCACGGAGAACGGGCGCGTGTTAATGGCATTCGTGTCCCTTTGCGTGGCTATCAGGATGGAAGAAGCCGTCTCCCTTTCCCCGAGCCTGCTGGCCTGGTGCTGGCACAGTAAGAATGGTTTCCTAGCAGGGACCGGCTGTAAAATGCGCCGGTAAATGACACATTTTGACTTCAATGAGTATTTCTGGGTTTCCTGCTGGGGAGCAGCCACGGTGCTGGAGCAACAGCAACTGTCACGAGCCAGCTGGTGGCGGGGGCTTTGCTGCAAAACCTCCGGAGAAGTTATCACCTCAGGCGTGATGGTATTTTGATAAAACCGAAGACCCAGGGCTGAGAGGAGGGTCTGATTCCTGTGTCTGCTGGGGAGGAGCTGCTGGGTGACAGCAGAGCCCCCCCAGCCACCCTGCGCCAGGGGAAGCCCTTGCACAGCTCAGAGGGACCGAGGAATGACAAGGGGATGTGGCTGAGGGCTGCGAGGGGTGAGCGTTGGGGTGCTCGGCAAAGTCACCCCCTAACCCAGAGCAGCCCTTGCCAATGCCAAGCCGGGTTCCAAACACATGCGAGGGCTCCAACATCCTTTTGGAAGCTGGGAGGCAAAAAGCGGAGAAGCAGCTTCACCCCAAATGAAGTTGAGCTCTTTCCCATCTCAAAAATGCTGGATCTGGCTGAGAACTGGGACGTGGCTCCCAAGCGGTGCCAGGCACAGGCACTGAAACCCCCCCTATGTCTCAGGTGCTCTGGCCGGTCCCCTCCAAGCCCCTCACTGTGGCTCACTGTGCCAGGGGCACCCAGGCGGCTGGCTGCCCTCCCTCCTGCTCTCCCCGTGCCAAGCAAGGCGCCGGAGCCGCCAGTGGCCCCAGTTCCCAGGTATGGAAGAGGCATTGCCAACCCCGCGCTCTGCCCTGCGGCTCCTCTCCTCTCTCCGCTGTGCCAAGCTGTGCTGGCGTGGGGCCGGGGAGGATGCTGCTTGCTCCAAAGCTGGCACTGAACGTTGGTTGAGAGCAACAGGTTTTGTACTAATTAAAGAGAAATCAATTAGGCTGCAAGATATTCAGCCACCTGGTGCTTCTGACTATTTTTTCCTCCTCCTTCTCTTTTTCCTTAATGTGCTGCTGCTGCCTCCAGGGAAGCCATGAAAGAAGCAAGACACGTTCCAGTTTCTTGCTTTCTTTTAGATTAAAAAATGCTGTTTGTGAGGAAATCTGTGCCGGCCAACCAATTAAAGTGCTGTTCATGTCCCTGAGATCTGCAACCGGCATCTCCTGTGCCATTCATCACTCCCTCCAGCCACCCTCCCGCCTCTCCATCCCTGCGCGCTGCTGGCTCCGGCAAGCCGCTGCTTCGTGCTGCCTGAAAAAAAAAAAATAAAAAAATCCGCAGCGAATAAAGAAAAAAGCAGCGAAGGAGGTGTAATGGGATCCCGTGGGAGGCACAAAGGAGCCCTACATGCCAGGAAGCCCTTCAGAGCCCTGCCTGCGCCAGGCTTTCCCCTGCGAGATGGTCCATTAGCATCTCGGTGCTCGATGGCACATAAATCAGGGGGAGCGGGGAGCAGTGGTGCCCAGTTCTGACCTTGAAGAAAATGGGTGGGGGTCAGCCGGGACCCCCACGGCAAGAACTACAGGCGATGTGGGTGAAAATCAGACCAGCGCAGTGGGAGCAGGGGAGCTGCACGGGATGCCTTTTGCCCTTGGGCTGATGCTTTTCCACCCGTGGCAGGGCTGTGAAATCCTTTTGATTTGTCTGAGGGCACGATAAAGCCCTCTTGCAGATAAATCAGATTTAATTTTAAATATGAAAGGGAATAGCAAAGGGCAAAAAAGGGGAACCTGGGCTTGGATGGCAATGTAAAGGTCACAGAAGAGAGTATTAATGCCGTGTTGACTGACACGTATTAGGAAGCTCCTCAAATTCTGGCATTAAGGAGGATTTTTTAATTCAGAGCAGTGACAGTAACCCCATTTCCCTCGCTGGTTCCCCTCCAAGAACAAGCTCCGAGAGGTGCTGAGTAGCTCAAGGGCTGCCGGGGTCCCCGTCTGACACCCTGCAGTGATGCTTTGGCCATCACCCAAGAGATGACAATTCGGGAAGGGAGAAGCTGACCAGGCTGGAGCCAGACCAGGGACAAACGCCGGCGCCTGAAGCGTGCCAGTCGGTGGGAGCTGCCAGTCTTCCCCCAGCCCCTGTCTGAGCCAGCGTGGCACCAGACCAGAGCCCCCCGCAGGGTCTCCTGCCAAGCAGATGCTGTCATGGCTCTAAAATCCTGACGGATGAGCCCCTCAGCATCCAAGAGCTCAAGGTGAAGGCTGTGCTCACGTGGCATCCCCTGCCACGCGGGTGATTGCGCCGCGCTCTGCCTTCTCCTGCCTATTTTCAAGGAGACCTTTGGTAACAGCTGGAAGAAACCCGTGCTGCTTCCCACCGCCGCAGCTGCCGTGGGAGTCACCGCGCCGGCTCCTCCGCCTGCTGCAGCTGTGCCAGCCCCACCTGCCTTTCCCTGCTGGGCTCCACGGCAGCTGGCAGCTGAGCACCATGGCTGGGGGAGCATCCTGGCGCATCCCTGGAGCGCACACCAACACCCAGGGAGGTTGAGCATCGTGTGGACGGAGGTGCCAGGAGATGTGGCAGCCTCCTCTGCCCCTCGGCTCCGCAGCGGGAGCTCTGGAGATGAGTAATCGCTGCTGACACCCGGGGAGCGCAGAGATGGCAGCTGCTGGGGCTGTGGCACAGCTCGGGTTTGCTCCTTCTCAGAGCGGCAAGGAGCCTTGAGAGAAAAAGCTCGTACAAGGCCCTGGGTAGCTCTGCTGCTTCCCCAACTGGGAAGTGGTCCCTCGGGGTAAAAATGGGTGGAAAAAAATAACTTCCCGGGACCCAGCAGTGCCCAGACCGAAGCCCCGGGCTCGGGACAGGGCAGCATCGCCCGTGCATTACCTGCATGCTGCTCACAGCCATGATAAAAATCTGTTGGAAGAAAAAATTTCAGTTCTTCTTGGAGGGAAGAAAGACACAGGAGTTATGGAGATTTTCGAGGCTGGTTCCCAGCTGCATGTCTACAGCCGGACACAAGCCAGGGCAACATTTGGGAGGACGTGGGAACCAACTCGGCCCAATTCCTCGCTCCACATGGGATACGAGAAGCCTGGAGCACTTGCTGGGAGCTTCTGCAAAAAGGCCAAACCCTAATTGCACCTCTTGGCTCGGCGGTGCGAAAGCAGAGCTCGCCCCTGGGCTGGAGGGGAGCAGGCACTGGCACGGCTTGTAATCCCCCACCGCTCCCAGGGCTGCCTTCAATTAAAAAATGCAAGCAGCTGATGTAGGAGAGTAACAAAATGTCCCCTTTGCAATCAAGCCATCAGCTTTTATCTCTCTTGTAGGAACAGGCTGCCTTCAGGAGCGCGGAAGCGAGATATTTTAGAGCGTCTAATAAAGCAGTTTAAAATGAAACTCGGCGGAACAATAGCCTCAGCTGAGAACTGGCATTTGAACAGAAAGTCGGGCGGGGGAGCTGTGCTACAATTTATTTCCTCTCATTTCATTTCATAAGAGGGAAGCAAAACAAAGCAGACACCTGAGGCATCTCCAGCTGGCGCTGGAGATTGAGCAAATGCTGCCATCGCGCGGGGAAGCCTTTGCTCAGCCCTGGGGAAGCGGGGGGTTTGGGGGAGCCCCAGGGAAGCAGGGGGGTGCAGCATGACCCCTGGCATCCTTGGATGCCAGTGCCGAGCAAGCAGAGGAGCCCTTTCCATCCTTCACCAAAATCTGCAGGGATAATGCAGGTACCCGCGCGTAAGCGGGTTATCGGCCGGCAGCTCCTTATCTCCGGCACGGATTGACTCGGCTTTCCACGGCCACGATGGCAGGTGGCGGCGGGAGCTTCTGCCAGCACGAAGCCACCACCGTTGCGTTAAGGCTGGGTTTTCAGCAGCCAGCGGTTCTCCCAGTCTCCCAGCACGTTCCTATGGAAACAGGCTGGGAGCCTGCCCAGTTTTCCATAAAGACGGAGTACAGAGAATGAACCCGTATCGATTAATTGGCTATTTGTCGCATTTAGGGCGTTGCAATTCAAGAGGATAGATGGCCCCGTCATGCCAGCTATAGATTATTTCATGTCACGGCGGCGCAGCGGAGAGCGGCGTTGTAGCCTTCCCCTCCTGCCTTAACAGCAGCCAGGATGAATCACGTTCACCAAGGCTGGGTTAAAGCTTGGGAGTGATCACAAGCAATTAAAAGCGGGGGGCGGGCGGGGGGAAAGAACAGATTGAGGAGCTGACGGCCGTGTGCTCTGCATTCTGTGGAGTCATTCCTGCCTTGGCGGAGGGGGTGGGAGATGCGGCGTGTGCGGACTGGTGGTGCCTGACCCCGGCGTTTGCAGGTCCGCTGGGAGCCTCGTCGCAGGCGTCGTGCTCCCAAATCCTCCTTGGAATGAAGGTGTGACCATTGCAGCTGGGGCGAGGGGTCCTGTTTTAAACAAGACATTGCAGCAACAAGAACAGCCCCCCCCCCCCCTCCCCAAACCGAGCTGGGAAACCCAAGCCCTCAAATCTTTGAACGCAGAAATCACCTGGGGAGAAAAAAAAAAAAAAAAAGAAACTAAACCCTGAACAACCTTCAACCTCAGCTTCTGAAAAACATCACTGAACATGAGCGGCAGTCGAGCCTGGTGGTGCCGGGGCCCGACACTGTCTCTGTGTGTCTGTGGGGACTCCCGGCTCGTGGAAATGCCCCCACAAAGTCACCGGGGAGCTGAAGGCACATGCTGCCACCATCTCCCCGGGATGGGCAGAGCCGCTGGAAGAGGGTCAGCATCCTCCAAGAGCTCATCCTCATGCGTTCTGCTCATCCGTAGGCAAGCACAGGCAGACGGCCCCCCCAAAAAGCACCCAGATGCCATGCCCACCCCTCCCGGCTCCCCTCCACACCCACCACCCTGGCAGAAGAAGGTCTGGTGGTCCTAGCCATGACTATCGCTCACCGGTTGTACGGTGGCACATGGGCACTGCCCTGAGCCCTACGAGCCGCCGGTGATGCTGGCACAGCTCCCGCCTGGCACCCGGCGCTGCCGCGGTACCCGGAGCCCACTGCCAGATGGTAAATGACATGCGACTATTTACACGCAGGCAGCGAAGCAGCAGACAGGAACAATCTGTTCCCTGCCGGTAGTTTTCGATCGCAGACGATGAGGAGGGGTTTTGCAGGATCTGCCGGGACCGGGGGCTGTACCTGCTTTGGGATCCGGGGGGGGGAAACATCTCCATCTCCTTGAAAAAGGCTGTGCGATGGGGTGGGATGCGACTCGGGCTGCGACTGGAGGGGGCATTAAAAAAAAAAATGTTAAAATGGAGGATCCCACGGGAAAGGGGGAGCCTGTGGAGGAAAGGGGAGCCCCACAAGGGATGGGGGGGGCATGGGGGGCTCACAGAGGAGCCCTACAAGGGAAAGGGGGGCCCACAGGGGGATGGGGGAGCCCCATGAGGGATGGGGAGGCCCACAGAAGGATGGGGGAGGGGGCATGGGAGGGCACACAGCGGGATGGGGAGCCCCACGAGGGAAGGGAGGGGGGCACAGGGGGAGCCCCACAAGGGATGGGGTGGTCCACAAAAGGATAAGGGAGCCCCACGAGGGATGGGGGGGAGCACGGGAGGGCCCACAGGGGGATGGGGAGCCCCACGAGGGAAGGGGGCCCCACAGGAGATAGCAGAAGCCCACCGATGGAGGGAGGGCCCATAGCGAATGGGGACCATGTGGGGGGCCCTGGGGGGGATGAGGGGCATCCCCGCTCCTCCATGGGCCCCCCAGTGGGCTTCCCCATGCCCTGCGGGGCTCCCCCCCTTCCGTAGGCCCTGCTGTGCTCTCCATGTGGCTCTACACCCCTCCACACACACCCCTCCCTCCAGGGCCCGCCATGCGACCCCCATTCCTTATGGGCCCTCCCTCCAGCTGCGGTGGAGCTCTGCTTTCTCCTGTGGGCCCCCCCTTCCCTCGTGGGGCTCCCTCATCCCCCTGTGGGCCTCCCAATGCCCCCTCCTCGTGGGGTTCTCCATCCCCCTGTCGGCCTCCCCATGGGCCTCCTCTTCCCTTGTGGGGCCCCCATGGGCCTCCCCATCCCTTGTGGTGCTCCCCATCCCCCTGTGGCCCCCCCCATTCCCTCGTGGGGCTCCCCATCCCCCTGTGGGCCTCCCCATGAGCCCCCCTTTCCCTCGTGGGGTGCCCCATGCCCCCCCTATCCCTCGTGGGGCTCCCCATCCCCCTGTGCCCCCCCCCATTCCCTCGTGGGGCTCCCCATCCCCCTGTGGGCCTCCCCATGGCCCCCCCCATCCCTCGTGGGGCTCCCACATCCCCCTGTCGGCCCCTCCATTCACTCGTGGGGCTCCCCATCCCCCCGTGGGCCCCCCCATTCCCTCGTGGGGCTCCCCATCCCCCTGTGGGCCTCCCCATGAGCCCCCCTTTCCCTCGTGGGGCGCCCCATGGCCCCCCCCATCCCTCGTGGTGCTCCCCCATCCCCCTGTGGTCCCCCCGATCCCTCGTGGGGCTCATGGGGGGCCCGTGGCGGCGGCGCGGGGGGGGCACACAGAGTAGCGGGGAGCCACAGGGGACACACGGCAGGGCCCGTGGAAGGCGGAGAAGCCCCACACGGCATGGGCAGACCCGCTGGGGGCCGACAGAGGAGCGGGGACCCCCCCCCACCCCCGATGCCCGTGCGGGGGCAGGGCGCATGCGCGGGGGGAGGGCGCGCTGTGGCGCATGCGCAGCAGGGCATATGGGCGCCACCGCCTGGGGCGAGGGCTCCCGCCGCGACGGGCGGTGCTGCGGTACACAGCAGGAGCGGCTGCTGCCGCCCGCCGGGGCACGGGGGCGGTCTGCGGCCGCTCCTGCGCCCGGGAGAGCGAGGGCGGCTGAGCCGGGCCCTGGCGGCCGCGGCGGCGGCACAGCCACGCGTTGCCCTGGCTAAACATGGCCGCCGCGTGTGGGCTTTGCCCTGAGCAGAGATGGCCGCCGCGCTGCGCAGGCGCGGGAGGGCGCCCGCCGCGTCATCACCGTGCGCCGGCAGCGGCGGCAGCGGCGGCAGCGGAGGGGGTAAGGGGGCGCGGGGGGGGCGGCGGCCGCGGGGCGGGGGCAGGCCCAGGCCCGGCCCGGCTCCAGGCCTCGCCTCGCCGCTAAAACTTGGGCCCCGCCGGGCCTTCGCCAGCGCTGGGGCTGCGTCCGGGCCGCCTGTGCGGCTGCCCCGCGGCCGCCGTGGGGCCTGGTGGCACAGGCGGGCCGGGGCCGCGCAGGCCGCGCTCGCCCTCCGCCGTGGGCCGCCCGTGGGCTCCGGGGAGGCGGCGTGATCGTGTCCCGGCGGCCCTGCGGGGCTTGGGGAGGGCGGGCTGCGCCCTCCTCTGCACGCTCCGCAGGCGGGACGCGTGGAATAAAGTGTTTTCCTTGGTGCTGTTTCTCCTTGAGTCCTGGCCGGTGGGAGCCGGCCCGGTGCCCGTGTCCCCGGTGCCCCCCCTCCGGGCGAGCTCCCGGGGCTCAGCCAGTCGTGCCACCGGGGGCGGGGGGCGGGGGCTGCGCGGGCCCGTCGTGGTTCCGGGGGAAGCGGTGTGACACGGGGGCAGGGTAGCAGGTATCTGCTTTGGGATCTTGGTTTGAGGTGCTGCCGTTCCCGTGAGCCCCCTCCGAACCGGGAGAGCAGCCGCCCCACGCCGTGCCACCCACGATCCCGACCCATCGGCACCTCGTGGTTATCCATCCCCGCCGGTACCGGGGGAAAGAACATCCCACCAGGTCGCTTTCCCGGGCGGGGCCCAGCTGTGGCCGCTGGGAAGGAGCTGACAGAGTCGAGCGTAATCCCGAAATCCCGCATCCCCTCCCTGCCCGCTCCCTGGGCGAGGGGGCGGCCCCGGGCGGGGCGAGGAGGCGGCTGCGGGACCGGGAACCGAAACCGAAAGGCAGCCCGCTGCCATCTTGCCGGGGTGACCGGTTGCCCTCACGCAGAGCACACAGCGCTGCCTCCCCCCACCGGGCATGTCCTGCCCGTCGGGCTTTCTTTTCCCCGTTAATTTTCTCACAAAATAAGGGCACTTGGCATATGCATGAGACAAGGTAAGAGCATTTTTTAAACCCTCCTTCTTCCTGCCTGCCAGGATTTCTGCCCCGCCTTTGGCTCAGGGGTCGTTTTTAAACCCGAGTTTGCTGAGTAGGGGGCCAGCGGGGACCCCCCTGAACTGGGACTGAGCCTCCAGCACTGCATGTGGATCCCCTGGTTGCTGGGGTTGGTAAAATAAGTCACAGTGCTGGCAGCTGGGTGCAGCTGGAAGCTGTTAATGAACTTGTGTAATGAAAGGGAAATTTAAGTTGGCCTTGAGGTGTGTTGGGTGAAGATAGGGAGCTTCACCTGCATCGGAAAAACTGTCTTTAGGAAGGCAGGTGCCTTAAAGAGGTCACCAGGAAGAAGGTAGGATGGGGACCTAGCAGCAGGTATCAGTTTCATGGGTTTATCCACTCAGTTTCACAACCAGCTGTTGTTAGAGAGCTAGAATATATCCTGTGCTGGGTTACTAATTTTTAAAAAGCATATTCAAAGCTTAGACTTACATCCTGTGCGTGAGGGCAGTGGGACAGCTGTGTGTGATAGGAGTGGAATTTGGGCTAAGGTCCCAAAAATTTTTTTGTACTGTTGCCCGCTGCACACCTATCCAGTTTCCCTGTGTGTTATCACTTTACTTCTCCTGTGGCGTGATGCTTTCCGCCTGTGGGTCACGTAATGTCCAGGATGCAAGGGACGTTTGGGGGTTCAGACTTTTTTTGGCCATGAGTCTTGTTGCGAGCCTGTTGCAACTCTGTCCTGTGTGACCGTGTGAGCTGCTTTACCTCCTTGTGCCCCCGTTTCTCCCGACTGCAAAGTGGGTCTGAGGTTCTCTCCTTTGGGGCAGAGGAGTGAAGCCTTTGACAGAAGGTGTCACAAACAGCCAAACCGGCCCTGCACAGCTCGAAATTCAGTCCAACAGTAACAGAGGGTTGCTCTTACTGTAGCTGTTTCTTGTTATTAACTTCCCCTGTGTATTCCTGACTCCTGGGTTCTGTGCTGGGCAGACGCAGTTTGGTATTTGTGTTTACATGAATCATTTAAACTGGTAGAAAATGGGAAAGCTTGACCCGGTGAAGATGCTTGAAATGCCTCAGTAGCAGGGAAGCTGCGTAAACTGTATTTCTGGAATCCTATAGCTGTATGAATTCCTGTGTTTTGAATTCCTGTGTTTTTCCTCCTAGCAGGCGCCTGCTCAGGACGGGAGAGTGCAGAGTGAACCGCAGCTCCCCTTCTGCTGGCACGCAAGCAGCTTGGTTCACACGTGTCCCAGCGGTGCGCTATGAACAGAGGCGCTGGTCGAGGCAGAGGCTCGTATCGTACCAGCTCAAGACTTAACTGCCCCAGCACTAATCAAGGCTTTTTTAATCACCCTCATACCTCAGGAGAAACTAATCGGGAAACCTTTTCACACCAGCCATTCCTAACGGGGTGGGACTCTGAAGTCTGTTTGCTTCAGAGGCAGGGACAGCACAAGGATACACGCATCAGAAGCCTGCAGGCTGTGGCACCGGCTCCTGCAGAGAGATGGCAACCCAGCTGCAGCAGACCAGGGTGGCGTAGGTTCTCCAGCGAGCGTCCCTGGGTGAAGAGTTCGCCACATTATTGCCCTCCTCAGTATCGTGAGGACTCAGAGAGAGATTCTGACACCATCGGGTTGAATTTCCAGAGACTGTCTCTTGCAGGAAAAGACCGTGAACAAGAAATTCTGTCTATTTTCAGGCAGCTTGGGGAGGGGAAGACTTGTACAGTTCATGATCTCGTACGTAAACTTAAAACTCAAAAGAAAGAGGTCAACCGCATTTTGTATAAACTCTTCAGAGAGGGCAAGTTGCACAAAGGCGGAGACACGCTGCCGCTGTGGAGGATCGCCAGCCCAAGCACAAGGAGCGAAACAAACCCCGCTGACCACAGCGGTGATCACGCAGATCCACCTTGCGAGAGCAGAGGAGAAGAGAGGAGCGCGCCTGGCTCGGGAGGCGCCGATCCTGTGATGGCTGAAACCAAGGAGAAAATCTGCAACTACTTGTTCAGCGTGGCGGAAACAACAGCGCTCAACCTTGCCAAAAACATTGGGTTTTCAAGGGCCAAGGACGTTAATGCCTTTCTTAGCGCTCTGGAGAAGCTGGGAGATGTCCACAAGGAGAACACAAGCCCCCCACGGTGGTCCCTGACAGATAGGAAACGCGAGCGGATGCAGATGAGGCTGAAGGCCAGCGTGGTAACGCAGACGGTGGATCTCGCGCCTGAGCCGGGTTTTCCGCCTTCCACTGTTCCACCGTGTCCCCAGGAGGTGACCATAGCTACACCAGCAGTGACAGCATTGGAAGAAGAAAGTATAGAAAACGGAGAGCAGCCCTGGGGGCAGACTGATCAGAGCAATGCCAGTGACACGGATGCAGCCCCATCTGTGGAAACTAAGCCCGAATTCTCCAGTCTGAATAATTACGATAACTCTGAAAACGGCAAGTGGGCCACGGATGATATCCCAGATAATCTGAACGCTATCAACAAGCAGCCTGATGAGTCAGAATCCATCATGAGTTCCCAGTCTTCCCCCAGTTACGCCACCCAGTTTGAAACTGCTTTCCCATGTACACCTGTAGAGAAACTGATAGCTTGTCAGGAGAAGAACCCAGTGAGTGGCCTTACCGAATATTCCCAGTACACGTGCCAGCACTGTGAGTTTGCCATGCTGGAGCAGAGTGGACCCTCTCATGACCCACGGTAATAAAATTTCCTACCTTTCCTGAGCTGTCTTTTTGCTTAAAATGACCTGACTTCAGCTAACTTCACCCAGTCAACTTTGCCCTGAAGAGCCTGCTCGTTAATGTTTACTTCATTTCAGAAGGATTAGCCTAGTGGATTCCTTGCAGCAGCTTAAACCAAATGAAGGCTAAAATTTAACCCCAGGTTAGCCCAGTTTTGGCACCCCTCATTCTGAGCAGTGAAGGTGGGAGTCATCTTTTTGGCTAGGTCCTGTCTGATTTAATCTGATTAAATATTATCAGATAAAACTGATTTCAGTTTGATTGTTTAGGGGGAAACTGGTATTGCTAAGCCACCTCTGAAGATGCTCTCGCCCTGGAAGTGGTACAAAGGGAGCCCAGAGCAAAGTGCTTGGGTACAGATATATCTTGGGTTAGGCGAGGTGAACCCACTCGGGATATTTCCGTGGTGTAGCAGGTCAGAGCAGCCTCTGCGAGCGGAGAGCACTTAGCGTGGCACTAGGATTTGCAGCGTCAGTCTCTGGAGTCCTGCTTCCCCTTGTGGAATTGTGGCTGTTCCTGAGCACCAGCGAGACGGTGAAAAGCACCATATGTGCCACACGGGCATATGTCAATAGATCCGCTAGACGGGAAAATTGGCCTAATTTCTAAAGATGGAGGCCCAGGCGCTTTTTTTGCCTTTTTTTTGGGGGGTGGGGGTTGGTTGTTTGTTTGTTTGTTTGTTTTAAGGAGGGATCTGGAGGGCTTCAGCCCTATAACCCCTCTCCAGATCTGGTCTGACCTGTTCAATCGGGTTTCTTCTGCATAGGGCTGGAGGACAGAAGGGAAGTTGGGTTTGTTAGAGTTCCCGGGGAGGAAAGAGACAGAAACATCAAAGGCAAGAGGTTTATGTGAGGCGGCACCTCTGAGGTGGTGTGATTGCACTGGATAGCCAGGGGAAATGCCAGAGGGACGAGTGACCCCAGATGACCAGGTGGTGCAGATGGAACAGCACAGGCTGCTTCTGAGCTTTCTTCATGCCTGTGCAGGAGCCGAAACCAAACTGCTCCTTGCACCCAGCCGTTACGCGTTTCTGGTGCTTGTGGAAGGAGGCAGTTCATCCTGTTCCTTCGGAACAAGGTCTGGAGCTGCTCCTCCACCATGAACAGATCCAGAAAGGTGGCGAAACGAGGCCCAGATGCAGAGCTGTTGGGGCACCCTTGGTATTTTTGACTTCTGCACGTGGCAGCCTGGGTTTGCTCTCCCAGGCAGGAGCTAGCTGTTCCTTCTCACTTGAACTCGCAAGAACAGCCTTGCTTGCTCCGAGAAGACCACGCTTTTTTTGCCTCTCAGTTTACCTCTTTGGTTTTTCTCTTTCAAAGATTTAAGTTCCAGGCAGTGATTAATGGGCGCCGATTCCCACCAGCGGAAGCAGGGAGCAAAAAACTCGCGAAACAAGAGGCTGCAGCTAATGCCATGAAGGTTCTGATGAGCGAAGCAGACAACGGAAGACACGGTGGAATTAAATGTGAAGAGCCGTTTCCCTCCGACAGCTCTGAACCAGAATTGGTGAGTCTTCTTTTCTTTACTGGTGAGGCTGGTCGAACGGCGTTTAGTCTGAAACTGGTTTCCTTCGTTTTCCTGCTTTAGCCTTTGCATCCAGAGCCGGAGCCGTCGTCTGCATCGGCTCCTCTCAGCCTGCTTCCTGGGAAGCACCCCATCAGCGTATTAATGGAGTACGGGCAAAAATCAGGGAACACAGTTGAATTCCAGCTGCTCTCTCAGGAAGGCCCACCTCACGATCCGAGGTATGGCATGTTGGTGTCAGCTTTGGGGAGGATAGAAACCCTTTCTTTAATGTCCTTCCTCTTCAGCACGCTACCCACCTTCCTGGCCTCATCACTAAACCTAGCTGAGTGCTCCTCTCCTCTGAGGAGTCTGGGCATGGCTCCTCCAAGACATCTGCCTCCAGAAAGAGACCAAAGCCGATGCCCTTTCTCAGAGAAAGGATGCTGCTGCTTCTGCCAGACCAGGAACGGGTTCCAGTCCTGTACCCTACCTGGTGGCGCCTTACTGGGAGTCTTTAGGGCCATGGTGGTAGATTTAAATTGGAGATAACCTGGAAGGATTTAACTTGAACCTGGGAGAAGGGGATAATAAACAGATCGAGACACCTGTGCTTAACGCTTTTCATGTGCTATAATGTCCTGTCAGGTTCAGCTACTGTGTGAAAATGGGTGACCAAATTTTCCCTGCTGTGGTAGGAAACAGCAAGAAGGGAGCAAAGCAAATGGCAGCCGAAGTTGCTGTGAAGATTCTTTCTGGAGAGTCTGTACCCCATGCCTTGCCTGAACAGGTACGAAGAGCTTCTTTATAAGAGCCAAATGTTTTTGGTTTGGGTTCCCCCCCCTGCCCCGTATTTCATATTCCACTGGATTTCACCCCACCAAGGTTATGTGCTGGCTCTAGCAGAGGTGCTGAGTGCCCTTGGCCTGCGGTAATACCAGCTGCTCGGTGTTTAACGGCCTTCTCCTGTGTCTAACTCTGCTCTAGCCTGTCCTGAAGCCCCACGGTGACCAGCCCATGCCCAACTGTGGACCGTGGATCGCCACTCCAGATGAACCTAAGGTGGCGAAAGCGAAGGGTGTTGGGGAGCTCATCAAATACCTTAATGTCAATCCTGTCAGTGGCCTGCTGGAATATGCCCGCTCTAATGGGTTTGCTGCAGAGTTCAAACTCATTGACCAGTCAGGACCTCCCCATGATCCCAAGTAAGTAGCTGCATCTGTCCAGGAGGAAATTTTGTACCGGAGAGAGGGCAGAGAATGCAAAATTCCTGATGCTCTTTGAGGTGGCAACAGGCTGAGCTGCTGCCTCTGCCAGACCTTGTGTCCGGATGACAATGAGCTACCTCCGCTCCTCTCTCCACTGAGGGAATTTGAAAACCAGCCTGAAATCCTGAAATCCACCGGTTTCTTGGTTTTTCTCAGAGGTGCGCTGCTGTCTTTGTAGGTTTGTCTATCAGGCGAAGGTCGGAGGCCGTTGGTTCCCAGCTGTAACGGCGCACAACAAAAAGCAGGGCAAGCAGGAGGCAGCTGACGCAGCGCTCAGGGTCCTGATTGGGGAAACGGAGAAGATTGAGCGCATGGAAGGGATGAACATCACCGAGGTAAATCCTCTTCCTCCACAGCTGGGGCTGCTTGTGTAGCCTTCCCTGTCCTGTGCCTTTCAGTCCAGCAGAAAAATGCTTTCAGGATCAACCGTGAGATCTTTGTTGTCTGAAGGTGTAGATAAGTTGACAGTTTTCCTGAAGTGGGTTAGGTGTTTCCTCAGGGCATGGATGTACTCTTCCCTCCTGCCGGCCTCTGCTTTAGGGCTAAATTATTATCAGAATCTTCCCCAAGCCACTGAAATGTGTTCCTGTGGTGGAGCAGGAGCACGCTTATTTTTAATTCTGTGACTTCTTTTTTTTTTTTTTTTTTTTTTTAATCCTGAATTCCTTCCTGCTGCATTAAAAATCATGTGTCAGCTCAAAAACTCATGCATCAGATAAGAGCAAAGCTCTGGTTGTGTCAGGATAGCTGGCCCAAACCTGTGCTGCTTTAAATCACACTTAGAGTTCTGTGATCTCTTAAAAGCTGTGTTCCAGGCTGCACAGCTGAGCGCAGCAGCTGTGGCTCTAAATAGAAAAGCCATCAGGGAGGATTTGTCAGTCAGCAATGCTAGAGGAGGCAAGTGCCCATCTGCAGTGGGAGTGACTGTGCAGTCTTCTCACAAGCAGCCGGAGGAGGAATTCCTCCGAAGCCGGGAACAGATTTCCTTGGCTGAGTCTCTGGGAACAGGCAAGATGGGGTTTTTGTTCCTTTGCAGCGGGGGTTTTCCCTCGGGAGGCCATCCCTCGGCCCGTTTCACTTGCTGCCAGGAAGACAGCTTGCTGCTGCCTCTTAATGATGTCCTCAAAGCAGAACTCAAAGCATTAGACGAGGTTTCCCCAGAAATACCTAAGAGAACTTCACCCACCCCTTGACGTGATGCTGTCCATGCGCTCACCCCAAAATTGCGCTGCCTGTAGCTCATGTTTTCCACGTTCCTGCCATCTGCTTGGATAGCTGCGCTTCAGCTTACTACTTCTTGAGCTGTTTTGTTCCGTGACCTGCTGGTGATCTCTTAGTAACGCTGGTCTTGTGTCCCCGCTCCAGCTCCCGGTGAGCGGCAGCACCCTACACGATCAGATTGCCATGCTGAGCCACCAGCGCTTCAACACCCTCACCGCTCGCATCCAGCACAGTCTGCTGGGGAGGAAGATCCTGGCTGCCATCATCATGCGGAAAGGAAATAAGGGCCTGGGAGTAGTGGTCAGCATCGGAACGGGTAGGAACAGCTTCTTCCAGCACAAACTGAACTCTCACTTCCTGGCTAGATTCCCTGTCAGCCGCCACTAGGGAAGGGCTGTTGCTGTAGGCTTCTTCAGAGAGGGCCAGAAACACTCCCAGGGCTCGTGTGGTGTCACAAGTGATCTGGTTATGGAGAGAGAACAAAGGAAATGTGCCTGCAGCTGTATTGCTCTTAATCTTTGCTTGCGTTGCTGCGTGCTGGTCTGTGCATCAAAGCATGGATTCCTCACGTTGTGCAGCCCAAGATCCCCCAGCTTCTCCCCGCTGCGTGTGCCGTAGTGCCCTTCCTGAGCCCCCACCTGGAGCAGGGGACTGAACAGCACTCGGGAGGGGACACTGCCCCTAAACCTGTGACAGTTTAAGTCTCTGCTGTCCCTAAAGTAGTGTGTGCTCTTTGTCCCTTTTGTTTTCCTAACTGCTTGGATGGGGATAATGATTTAACAGTTGGGGGGGTGCTGCTGCTCAGGAGCCTAAAGCAGTAAAACTTGAAGCAAGATGAAGCCCTCCCTCTTTCTGTGAAGCTGGGCCTTGACTTTGACACTTGCCTTTCTTTATTTCAGGCAATCGTTGCGTGAAGGGAGAAGAGCTGAGCTTGAAGGGGGAGACGGTGAATGACTGTCATGCAGAAATCATTTCTCGAAGAGGCTTTGTGAGGTGAGAGAAGGGGAAACCTGGAGGAGAGGGGCCCGCCAAGAGGGGCTGACCTGTTCTAGAGGGATGTGGCTGTGATGGTTCCTTGCTGTGTTGAGAGAGACTGTGATTCTTTACTGCCACTGTTTACCCATGTGGTGTTAAATAGAGGGAAGTTATTTCTGATAAGAAGGGGCCATGCCTGAATGGTGCCCAAATTAGTACTGCGCTGGAAACTTGCCAAGAGCCCAAGGGCTGCATCTGATGTACTTAAAATAAAGCATCCTGCAGAGGTTGCTTGGCTGGCGTGTAACACGCTGCTTTGGTCTGAGCCCAGCTCTGTCTGAGCCGAGGTGCTGGGGAATCTGCAGGCCAGGTCCCCCGTTGGCCCTTCTGGATCTTGGGTCTAGAAGGCTGCAGGAAAACATGTCCAATGTGTTTGCGTTGATAAGTCAGGAATCCTTTTTTCATGGGTTGGAAAGGGTTTTCCCAACTAAACTGCACAATTGTTCTCTTCCCTTTATAAACAATCAGGGTGGCACTTTCGGTTTTTTTGAAAAACTGAAGTGAGATGAAGTTACGCAAGCCTCGTTCATGTCTGCCCTTGCAGCTGCAAGCAGCAAAGCTTTCTTAAAGCCTTTGCCTGCTGCCACAATGCTCTTGTGCGTCCCTCAGCACTGGAAGGTGCTGAGGGCAGGTCCCCAGCAAGCTGTGAAGCCAGGGGGTTGCGCTCTTGCTGTCTGTCTCAGATGTTAATCTTGACAGTTGTGGCTGCTGGGCTGCTCTGGCACAGCTGAGAACAGCAAGCTCCACCTCTCCTTCCAAAAGAAGTCCCTGTGCAGTCTCTGCTTGACGAGTCTCCGTGAAGCTGCAGGGTTTGGGTTTTGGTTTTGGGTTTTTTTGTTTTTGTTTTTGGTTTTTTTTTAAGTCCTTGACACTCTGTTGGAGACCTCAAGGTTTTTCCCTGTTCCCGGACAGAAACAGCCGTAAAAGACCCAGTCATTGTAAACAGATCATGGGGTTGTGCTAATAATACCACTTGCCTTCAGCTGTCCGCGGGGCTGTTTACTCTTACTGCAAACTCGGTGCTGACTAAAGGTGCTAGGTTAATAACCTTGAAGTCTTCTTCACACCGGGGTCGGGTGCAGGCAGGCAGCAGCCAGGCAGGCTCCTTCCTCTCTCCTGCCACTGCTTCCCTCTGCTCACCTGCCAGAATGCTTCTTTCCTATTGCGTGGCAGGCAATCTGCTTGATTTCGTGCCTTTTCTGGGGCATCAAACACGATTTGTTGGCTTCCAGATGTTCTCAGCCACAGCTGCCGCTCTCCTGTGTGGCGGGAGCGGGTGGCTTGGGGCAGCAGAGGCAGAGCCTGGGCTGCTGCGTGTCCCGGGCGGAGGCAGGATTGAAATGCTCCTTGTCCGAGAGGCGAAGCAGCCTTTTGATGTGCCACTGTTATTTTCAGGTTTCTCTATAGCGAGCTGATGAAGTATGACCCGTCTAATCCTTCCTCTGCAGAAGAGAGCATTTTTGAGCCAGCGGGAGGGAAGAGACTCAAAATAAAGAGCAGCGTCACCTTTCACCTCTACGTCAGGTTGGTGCAGGCAGTGAGTGGTGGCAGAGGCGCCGTCGCACCCCTGGCCCTGCCTGTTTTCTGGGGGTTGGCGCTAACCTCTGGGGAGTGTTTGTTTTCTAGCACAGCACCTTGCGGAGACGGGGCGCTCTTTGATAAATCCTGCAGCGATCAGGCGGCCGTGGTGGGGCAAGCCCAGCATCAGCCCCTCTTTGAGAACCCCAAACAGGGCAAGCTGCGTACCAAGGTGGAGAACGGTGAGTGCGCTGGCTCCCTGCACGGTGGGGTGGCTCCGGTGCTCTCCTCTGAGCCTTTCTGGAGCTCCGGAGTTCCCTTACCCCTCTCTTGCGTGGTGCTGTTGTGGGATTTGAAACCTTCAGGAAGCAAAAGAAGTGGGTGGAAGGGCTGGGGGCATTAGAAAAGAGTCCCTTCTTCCCAGCTCTGCCTGTTGGACTGCCACGCTAGCGAGAGCATAGCTGAGGTTTGCTGTGAAGTGCTGTTTCATTCTGCTTCAGCCACGTTAAAAATGACTCATCTCTAATCAGTACTGAGTTCCCTTTTTCCCGTGATCCTAAATTGTTCCCAGAGCCTGGTAACAGACTGACTCCGGAGGTTACTCCATGCCTGTGAGTTAGAAGATAGTTTCTTGTGCGGTTTGGTGGTGGAGTTTTGTTTTACTGAATATTTGACTCTTTGCAGAGTCTTTTTTTCTTTATCCTTTTTTCTTCTGCAGGGGAAGGTACCATTCCTGTGGAGTCCAGTGACATTGTGCCCACGTGGGACGGGATCCAGCATGGGGAGCGGTTACGAACCATGTCCTGCAGCGACAAAATCTTACGCTGGAATATCCTTGGCTTGCAAGGGGCACTGCTGTCCCACTTCATAGAACCTGTTTATCTCAGTTCTGTTACGCTCGGTACGAGACACCCACCCACCCCCACCCCCCGTCCTTTCTGGGCTGGGCTGGATGTGCTGCCGTGCTCCTTTGAACTGGGCTGCAGCGACAAGTAACCTCCCTTCCCCAAAAAAGCTGGTTTGTGGAGGCTGTAGGAGTAACAGACTGAAACGTCGCTCTTGGCAGAGCTGCGCTGTTTGGAAGTGAAAAGGGAGTTTGTGGTTTTGATGCTGTGGGTGGAGTGGGTTCTTTTCTCCAAGGTTCTGGATTTTTTAGAAGGCACATGTGATCTAGGAGGGGGAGACAAAAATTGCCTGTTTGTGTCTTCAGTGAGAAATGTTGCAGGCTGTAAACCTTCATCTCACACGTCTAGGGCACGCGGAGCTGTCGCTGAGCCATGTGGCCTCAAGTTTCTGGAGCTTGTGAGCAGCGCTGGGATCCTCAGCGCCCGGCCTGTGTCCTCACACCTTCGTGTCTGTCCTCACAGGTTACTTGTACAGTCAGGGACATTTAACACGTGCCATCTGCTGCCGCCTGGCAAGAGATGGGAACGCGCTGCAGGAAAAGCTCCAGGCTCCGTATCACGTTAACCATCCCGAGGTACTGCAGCCTTGGTGCTTCTTCGTCTTTCCATCCCCCTTCCACCCCCGCTGTGGGGCTCGGGCCTCGCTGAGGGGCTCTGCAGGGGGGTCACCCTCCGCAGCCAGGCTCAGGGGGGTTCATGGCCGGGATCCTGCCCCTTTTGTGTCGTCCCACAGTGTCTGGGGGTTACTGGCGATGACTTAATCAGGGGAAAAGGGAGACCGAGGTTGCTCCCGTAGCCTTCAGCTTGGTCAGAATGTGGTGCTTGCTGCTCTCGGGAGTCTGGGCTGAGCTGAAACCCTGCAGGGGGTGGAAGAGGCAAGGGGCTCCCCTTACCAGTGGGCTTGTGCGGCGGGACCGGTGTTAAGAAACCGTCCGTCCTCTTCCGCAGGTTGGGCGAGTCAGCGTGTACGACTCTGCGAGGCAGACGGGCAAGACAAAAGAGTCTTCGGTGAACTGGTGTCTTGCTGATGAAAGCGAAGTTGAGGTCTTGGATGGCACAAAAGGGAAAGTAGATGGGTAAGAACAGCCTTTCCTGACGCGGCGTTTCTGTTTGGGGAAAGGGGGGGGTGTGCTGAACTTGCGGGTCCCCTCTGCGCTGTTACAGCACCTTACGTGTGGGGAGGGTCGGAGAGAGGAATTTTGAACTGATGGGAGCAAGTGCTCTTGGAGCAGAACAAAATATTGCCCAGCCCAGCCCCCTGCTCCCCTCTGCCCTTCTGAGCATCGTGTCCTTCATTGCTGCCTTTGTCTTCCTTCTCAGACCGAAGCTGGAGGTGTCTCGTGTGTCCAAGAGGAAAATGTTTGCCCTGTTCCAGCAGTTATGTGCCAAGAACAACTGCAAAGACCTGCAGAACCTCTCGGTGTACTCGGACGCTAAGGAGGCAGCCACAGCCTACCAAGAAGCCAAGCAGTGCTTCTTCAGCGCCCTGGAAGAGATGGGCTACGGCAGCTGGATCCGCAAACCCCAAGAGGAAGATAATTTCTCTTTCTGACGCGTAATGAGGCACCCTGCGTGTGTAGGGCGGTGAGTGTGCACAGGCGCGTGCGTGAGTGTACGCGTCCTTCTTCCACCACCACCACCTTTTTGAAGTGGAACAGGGAGCACTGGGCCAGTTTGCCCTGTTGGCTTGGCTGCCTTCTCCCTCTGCTCTTGTTACTGGGAGACCCTGCCCCTTTCTCTTTTTAAAACATGCATGGAAATTATTGTCTTTTTTTTTTTCTTTTTTTTTCTTTTTTTTTTAAGCTAGGGCAGGCTCAGTCCCCATTTGCTCTTATGTTTTCATCTCCTCTGTTTTCTTAAAAGAAGGCACAAGAAACCAAAGGGATTCTCAGACTGCAAGCTCGAAATCTTTGGACCATGCACTACAGATCCCTCTGGCAGGTTTTGAGGCAAATTTTCTCTTTTAAAAAAAACAAAAAACAAAAAAAACCCACAAAAAAAAAAAACCAACAAAAAACACAAAAAAACCCCAAAGCTAAAAAGCTGGCTGGTTTCGTGTGTGTCTATCACAAGGTGGCTGGCAGGCCCGTCTGAGCTGGGGCACGGGACTGATCTCCGCAAGACACCAGCGGGACCAGCATAACATTCCGCGTTAATAATAATAAAAAAAAGAAAATTTCTGTATTATTAGCTGGCGCTGTGCCATGGGTGTGTTAATTCCCACAGAGCGAAAGTGGGGCGCTGGGTGGGGGTGGGAGAGGCACGGGGGGGGTGGGGTGGTGGTGGGGGGGGGGTGGTGAGTTATCGTTCATTAAATGATGAATGGAGCTGGGTGGAGCTGTGAATTAAGCCAGGGGCTCATCGGGCAGAATTGAGCCCTCGGGGGTGGTGGTGGGGGGGGTGTTCAGTGTACCCTGAAATGACAGGGCAGGGTTTTCCTGGCTCCTCCCCCCACCTCTGTCTCTAGGATGGGGCGTTGCTTCTCCGGTCTTTGGGAGGCTGGTGGTGGCTGCAGGCCACGCCGCGCGGCTGCTTCTCTCTGAGCTCAACCCCACGCCAGACGCGCTCATAGAAGGTGAGAAGACGCCGTTGCCGTTCCACAGCCGGTTTATTAGGTGCTGGGTGCTGGAGAGCCGCCTGCTGTTGGCGCAGCCCCTGGCCCAGTGCGCGGCTGGTGCTGGCTCTGCCCGGGACGGGGCAGTTGGCATCGGTGGGATTGCAAAGAGACCCCGGAACGGTTAGTGTAGCCCAAGCCCGAAGTCTTGAAGCTGGGGGAGCCCCGGCTCTGGCCGCATCTCAGGGTTGCGCACCCCCCTGCGCAGCAGCGAGGGCCACCAGGCAGGCTCCACACTGGCTGGAAGGCTGGGACGGGCTCGCGCCGCGGCCGACGGCGCTTGGACACTGACCGCAGCAGCCTCAGCACCCCGCTCTGCCCAGCGCACGGAGCAGGGTGACAGCGCAGGGACGGGGCTGGGGGCTCCTCATCCTGCTCAGGCTGCTGTGCCTGGAGCTATCGGGGTTCCTGCTGTGCTCCCCGCGCCCTCCTGCTCTACCAGGAGTCTCCAGGGCGCAGCGGGACCCCCATCACCCAGCGCGAGCACCGACAGCAGTGGGGGTGCAGAGGTGAGACAAAGCAGGATGAGCCCCTGGTGTGGGGGCTGCTTGAAGGGCAAAGCTCTGAAGTGTGGGGGCGCACCCCGAGAGGAGGAGGAGGTACAGGAGCATCAGCTGAAGCAGGCTGGGATTTCTCTGGCTGGGTGAAGTGCTGGGATTTAAATTAATTTCTAGTGCGTGGCTTCCCCCGGCACTGTGTGCCGCCGGCCCCCCGTCTGCGCCGTGCTCCCCCCGGCACGGGGGATTAGTGGTATTTATAGCAAACGCTCCATTTCAACTTTCCCCAACGAGGCCAATTCCTGCCTGCGAGGGAGACCGTGGGACACGTTGCTACCGGACCAGCCAGGGCCACCATCTCCTTGGCACAACTTGCCACAAGGACCTGGCCGCCCTCCCAGCTCTGGTTGCGATTGATTCGTGTTTTCCGTTTTGGGTTGGTTTTTTTTTTTTTCCTGGTGGAATTAATATTATGGCTGCTCTGGGTGCTGGAGCCTGGAGCTTGGCAGGGGTGAGTGGCACTGCCGGAGTGCAGAGCCATCCCTGGCACTCGCTGCCCTGGCCCTGCCTGCAGGTAGGACCTAAAAATAGCATCTGGCTGGTACATGCGGGAGAGCTGGAGCCGAACAGCCCTGTCCTCCTTCCCTACCTCTGCTCCTGCCGCAGCAGCGCGGCTCTGCCCCGGCTGGGAGCCCTGGGGACGGCACAGGGGTCCGGCTGGGGCCCCCCACCTTGTTGTACTGGTGGGAGCAGATGCGGCAAGCGGAGCGCGGGGCTGGTTCCGCACTCCTGTGCCCCCTCAGCAGTTGAGATTTTCCTCTTCCAGAGCTGAATCCTCCCCAGCCACTGGAAGCCCACCCCCCACCCCCACAACCCTGGCTTCTCCCCCCCTGCCTGCGGGGAGCGATGCGGGATGAAATCACGCTCGGTGGAAGCAGCCCCCCTCCTCTGTGAGCATTTATTGGTTTGCAGTGGCTGCCCGGAGCCCAGCACCCGGCTCTCCGTCCCACTGGGACCCACTGGGCGGGCAGCAGGGAGAGGGCTCGGAGCCCACGGTCCCTCGCTGTCCCTGGGGCAGGTGGGTGCCCCCCCAGCCCCCACCCGGCGCTATTTGGAGGTGGGGGGACCCTGGCCGAGCTGCAGCAGGGAGTTGGTGGCGTAGTTCTGGAAGAGCGGCTGGAGGAACATGCCGACGGTGCCGAAGACGCAGACGAAGACGAAGATCCACAAGAAGAGGCGGTCGATGACCATGGCCACGTACTTCCAGTCCTCGCTCACCTGCGCGGGGCCGGGAGAGATGCTGGGTCAGGCCAGGCCCCCTGCTATCACCCGGGGCTGGACCAGGAGCTCCGCAGAGCCCCAAACCTGCTCCCTCAGCACCGCAGCTCCGGGGGCCCTGCCAGCTCGCCACGGCCCTGTGGGGCTCCCCCCACCGCCACCAGCGCTGAGCCTGGGAGACTCGTTCCCCCAGGGAGCTGAGCTGGGGGGGGCAGCAGCCCCCAGCCCTGCAGCCCCAGCCCGGCCGGTTCCGCCAAATTCTGCATCCTCACGGTGCAGCGTGGGGTCAGGCCCCCCGGGAGCCTCCCGGCTTCCAGAGCGGTGGCTGCGGGCTGGGGCTGCGGCAGGGGGCGGGGGCTGCCGGGGGTCCCGGGGGGCAGGGCCAGGCACGGACCCCCCCGGTGCCTGTATCCCACAGCCCTGCCCACCCTCAGCAGCCCTGCCTGCACCTCATATCCCTGCCCACATCTCACAGCCCTGCCTGCACCTCATATCCCTGCCTGCATCTCTCACAGCACTGCCTGCACCTCATATCCCTGCCTGCATCTCTCACAGCACTGCCTGCACCCCATATCCCTGCCTGCATCTCTCACAGCACTGCCTGCACCTCATAGCACTGCCTGCATCTCACAGCCCTGCCTGCACCTCATATCCCTGCCTGCACCCCACAGTGCTGCCCACATCTCATATCCCTGCCTGCACCCCACAGCGCTGCCTGCACCTCATATCCCTGCCTGCACCCCACAGCGCTGCCTGCACCTCATATCCCTGCCTGCACCCCACAGCGCTGCCTGCATCTCTCACAGCCCTGCCTGCATCTCACAGCCCTGCCTGCACCTCATATCCCTGCCTGCACCCCACAGTGCTGCCTGCATCTCTCACAGCCCTGCCTGCACCCCACAGCCCTGCCTGCACCTCATATCCCTGCCTGCACCCCACAGTGCTGCCTGCATCTCTCACAGCCCTGCCTGCATCTCATATCCCTGCCTGCACCCCACAGCGCTGCCTGCACCTCATATCCCTGCTGCACCCCACAGCGCTGCCTGCATCTCTCACAGCCCTGCCTGCACCCCACAGCGCTGCCTGCATCTCTCACAGCCCTGCCTGCACCCCACAGCGCTGCCTGCACCTCATATCCCTGCCTGCACCCCACAGTGCTGCCTGCATCTCTCAGCCCTGCCTGCATCTCTCACAGCCCTGTCTGCATCTCACAGCCCTGCCTGCACCTCATATCCCTGCCTGCACCCCACAGCCCTGCCCACCCCCCCATAGCCCTGCCCGCCCCACCCCGCCTGCCCCGTCTCACGCTCTGGTCGTCGTCCTCGCTGCGCATGTGGTCGGCGATGAAGCGCACGCCATCCACCGCCTCCTCCAGCCCGCATGCGCAGCTGGCTGTGGGGGCCGGCGCCGGCCCCTGCTGCTCCCGGTAGCCGTTGAGCCCCTCAGCCTTGGCAGCGCCGGGGTTGGTGTAGCAGGTGCAGGCGCGGGCACCGGCCCGGAGGAAGAGGGTGGCGGTGGCAGCGCGCTCCTGCGTGTGTCGGCGCTGGCGCAGGCGCTGGCGAGCGCAGTTCTGCCGCGGCTGCTTCATGAAGAGCAGCGCTGGGAGCTTGCGGAGGAAGAGGGTGCGGACCCAGGGCGGCATGGTGTGCGTGGTGGGCGAGCGGTGGTGCACGTTGAGGACGCAGACACTGGTGACGATGGAGAAGGTCACCAGCACCATGGTGAACATGAGGTACTTGCCCACCAGTGGCACGTCCAGCGAGGTGGGCGGCACGATCTTGGAGATGAGCAGCAGGAAGACGGTGAGGGCGAGCAGGACAGAGATACAGAGCGTCATCTTCTCACCGCAGTCGGATGGGAGGTAGAAGACGAGGATGGCCAGGGAGGTGATGAGGATGCAGGGGATGATGAGGTTGATGGTGTAGAAGAGCGGCTTGCGCCGGATGATGAAGTCGTAAGTGATGTCCACGTACGTGGAGTCGTCAGGGTTCTCGTTGCGTCGTCCTGGTAGCGCCACGATATCCCACTCACCGCTGGGCGTGAAGTCATCCAGGCTGGCCACCTCGCTCTTCAGCACCAGGTCGATCTCCGTGCGGTCGTAGGTCCAGGAGCGGAACTTCATGGTGCAGTTCTGCTGGTCAAAAGGGAAGTGCTTCACCTCGATCTTGCACGCGCTTTTGTAGATGGCCGGCGGCAGCCAGAAGATGCTGCCATCGTAGGAGATCACCGCGTTGGAGTAGAAGGAGACCTCGTACATCCCGTCGGCGCTGGGGCAAAGAGATGCACTGTCAGCCCTGGCCGTGCTCCAGCGGTGCGACAGCACCACCCCGAGCCCCGGGTGGGGCTGGGGGGGCATGCATGGCACCCCCCCCCCCTAAAAAAACCCAACCACCTACTTGTTGTAGAGCACCACGTCGGGCAGCCAGATGTGCTTGGAGGGCAGCCGGACCTTCTTCATGTTGTCAAAGTCCTCTGGCTTCCAGGTGAGGCGGTAATCCTCCCACTCCTGCGGACAGGCAGGCTCAGCCTGGCCCTGCTGCGGGCAGGGGGGGGCCAGGGCAGGGGGCAAGGGAGTGCTCGGACAGGGGGACATGGGGGGACCCAGGGCAGGGTGCAGGGGGGTCCCCAGGACAGGGTGGACATGGAAGGGGGGGGTGGGGCAAGGTGCAGGGGGGTCCCCAGGACAGCGTGGACATGGGGGGACCCAAGGCAGGGTGCAGGAGGGTCCTCAGGTCAGGGTGGACATGGGGGGGGGGGCAGGGGGCAGGGGGTCCCAGGGCAGGGTACATGGGTGTCCCCAGGACAGGGTGGCCACAGGGGTGCTGGGGCAGGGTGCAGGGGGGTCCCAGGACAGGGTGGACATGGGGGGAGCCCAGGGCACTGTGCACGGGGGGCTCAGGGCAGGGTGCAGGGGGTCCCAGGACAGGGTGGACACAGGGGGCCCAGGGCAGGGGGCAGGAGGGTCCCCAGGACAGGGTGGCCACGGGGGGGACTGGGGCAGGGTGGCCCCAGGGGCCACAGGGCGCAGGGCTCCCACCTGGGTCAGCCAGACGTTGGTGGTCATGATCTGCTCCCGCTCGTGCTGCCGAGAGAGCGGGGCCAGTCAGCGGGGGGGGGGGGGGCTGGGGGCAGGGGAGGGGGCTGCAGGGCCCCCCGGGGGAGGGGGGCGCAGAGCCCTGGCCCACTCACCACGCTGATGAGCTGCGCCAGGGACACCATCAGCTGCACCGTCACCAGCTCGGAGCCGTTGGTTGCCGGCCGGATCAGCTTGTTGTAGCGCGCGGGGTCCAGCAGATACTCCACCAGCCGCTCCTCCGTGTCCGTGCCCAGGCCCCCTGGGGAGGGGGGGGAGGCTGAGCCCCCCCACTGCTGGGCACGGCCCCCCCGGCGGGCTCCGGACCCCCCCCCCCCCGTGCCTGCCCGGGGGTCTGGGCCTGGCAGCCCGAGGGGGGCTGTGATGGGGGGGGGGGGGGGGGCAGCCAGCACAGGCAGGGCAGGGGGGGGCGAGGGGGAGATGGGGAGACCCGGGGGGGGGGGGGGCTGGGGGGGAGCAGCCGCGGGGGGGGCTGGGCAGGGGCTGGAGCCCTGGTGCTGCCAGGCAGGAGCCTGCTGGGTGTCCCCTCTGCCCTCTTCGCCTGTCCCTGCCCATCCCTGCCCTCCCCTGCCCATCCCTGCCCATCCCCTGCCCTCCCCTGCCCATCCCTGCCTGTCCCCTGCCCATCCCTGCCTGTCCCTGCCCATCCCCTGCCCTCCCCTGCCCATCCCTGCCTGTCCCCTGCCCATCCCTGCCCATCCTGCCCACCCCTGCCTGTCCCCTGCCCATCCCTGCCCATCCTGCCCTCCCCTGCCCACCCCTGCCTGTCCCCTGCCCATCCCTGCCTGTCCCTGCCCTCCCCTGCCCATCCTGCCCTCCCCTGCCTGTCCGCTGCCCACCCCTGCCCATCCCTGCCTGTCCCTGCCTGTCCCCTGCCTGTCCCCTGCCCATCCCTGCCTGTCCCTGCCCTCCCCTGCCCATCCTGCCCTCCCTTGCCCACCCCTGCCCATCCCTGCCCATCCCCTGCCCTCCCCTGCCCACCCCTGCCTGTCCCCTGCCCATCCCTGCCTGTCCCTGCCCTCCCCTGCCCATCCTGCCCTCCCCTGCCCACCCCTGCCTGTCCCCTGCCCATCCCTGCCCATCCCCTGCCCTCCCCTGCCTGTCCCCTGCCCATCCCTGCCTGTCCCTGCCCTCCCCTGCCCATCCTGCCCTCCCCTGCCCACCCCTGCCTGTCCCCTGCCCATCCCTGCCTGTCCCTGCCCTCCCTTGCCCATGCCCTGTCCTCCCCTGCCCACCCCTGCCTGTCCCCTGCCCATCCCTGCCTGTCCCTGCCCCTCCCCTGCCCATCCTGCCCTCCCCTGCCCACCCCTGCCTGTCCCCTGCCCATCCCTGCCCATCCCCTGCCCTCCCCTGCCCACCCCTGCCTGTCCCCTGCCCATCCCTGCCTGCCCCTGCCCTCCCCTGCCCATCCTGCCCTCCCCTGCCCACCCCTGCCTGTCCCCTGCCCATCCCTGCCTGTCCCTGCCCTCCCCTGCCCATCCTGCCCTCCCCTGCCCACCCCTGCCTGTCCCCTGCCCATCCCTGCCTGTCCCCTGCCCATCCCTGCCTGTCCCTGCCCTCCCTTGCCCATGCCCTGTCCTCCCCTGCCCATTCTCGACCACCCCCTGCCAGTCCCTGCCTGTCCCTGCCCTCCCCTGCCGGTCCCTGCCCGTCCCTGCCGGTCTTTGCCGCCCCTGCCTGCCCCGGTACCCCCGCCGCAGGGTTCGGGCAGCCGGAGCCGCCGGGCCCAGCGGTGCCGCGGGAGCCGCAGAGCCCCGGGGGAACGGGGAGCCCCGGGAGCCCCGGCGGGCCGGGCCAGGGCAGCACCGGGGCCGGTACCGGCTCTGCTCCGGGTCTGTGCGCGGCCAGTACCGGACGGCCCTATGCAACAGGCGCAGCCCCGGGGCCCGGGGCCCTCCCCGCCGGTGCCGGTGCCGGTGCCCGCCTTACCCCCCTCCGCGGTACTTACGTCTGAGGGCGGCGAGGAGGCAGAGGACGCGGAGCAGCGCCATGGGGGCGGCCCGCTGCCGGTGCCGCTGCCGGTGCCGCTGCCGGTGCCGCTGCCGGTGCCGCTGCCGGTGCCCGGGCGCTGTCCCCGGTGCTGCCCGCGCTCTCCGCGGTGCTGGAGCCGGCGGCGGCGGCCCGGGCGGGGCGGCCCCGGGCGGGAGGCGGTGCCGGGCGCTGCGCCGGGGCCGTCCCGCGCTCCCCGCTCCGCCGCCGTCACCGCCGCCGTCAGCGGCCCCGGGGCCGCCCCCGCCCCCGCCCCCGTCGCGCCCCGGGGACACCGGGAGGGGGGGGGGCGGGGTCCCCCGAGCCTCCGCTCAGCCGGGGCCCAGCCCCCAGTCCCTGCGCGGTACCGGCGGGGGGGGGGCCCGCGGCGGGCACCGGAGGGGGGATGGGAAGCTCCCAGGCGGGTCGCGGGCCCCCCCGCGGCCCTACCACACACGGGGCGTCTCGGGCCCCGGGACCCCCCCGGACTTGCGGGACCCCTCAGGCCACACCGGGTCCCCCCAGACTTCGACACCCCCCCCCCCCGCGCCGGTGACCCCCCGTGACCCCTCCCACCAGGGGCGGGGCTCTCCCCTCCCGCTCGCCCCGCCCCTCACTCTCCGGGGCGCCTGGCTGGCGTCACTTCCGGCTCGGCACCGCCCCGCCCGGGCGTGCGAGCGCTTCCGGCGGTTGATGCCCCGCCCCTTCCGCTGGCGACGGGAGGGGTCACTTCCGGAGAGCGGGGCCGTCCCGCCGCCATCTTGGGCCGGCTCCGGGGGCTGCGGCGGCGGCGGCGGCGGAGTGGGTCCCTCCATGGGAAGATGCAGCGGGCGGGGGCGGAGGAGGCGGCGGGGGCGCAGGCGGCGGCGGGGGGGCCCGGGCGGAGCGGGGCCGAGGTGGCGGCGGCCCCCGCCGGGCGGCTCCTGAGGCGGGAGCTGCGGCTGCTCGAGTCCATCTTCCACCGGGGCCACGAGCGGTTCCGCATCGGCAGCGCCTGCCCCGACGAGATCAGCTGCGAGTTCGTCCCGGGGGCCGGGGCCCGCGCCGGGGCCTCCGCCTCCCGGGGGCCGCCACCGGGGCCCGTCCGCATCCACTGCAACATCACGGTGAGGCCCGGGGGGGTGACACTGGCCCCGGGGGGCTCCGAGGGGCCCACCCCGGCACCGAGGGGCCCACCCCGAGCCGCTGTGGGGCGGCCGCGGCCCGTTAGAGCCCGGGGCCGTTACGGGCGGCAGGGGCTGGCCCGGCCCAAACTGGGCCCGGGGCACCGAGGGGCCGAGGCCAGGCTCAAGCGGCCGCGGGGGGAGCAGCCTCCGTGTCCCCCCCCCCCCACCTTCCCGGGGCCCCCGAGCTCAACGGGGCTCTCCGCACAGGGAAGCGTCACCCAGCAGAACAGACCCGGAGCCTTCAGCCTCGATGGGGGGTGCGGGCGGGGCGGGGGGCAGTAGTCTCCCCTCCCTGGGGGTCCCTTCCTCCTGTCCGGAGCCTCTGCACCCCCTTTTCTGTACTTGCCTTGAGGTGGCTTTTTTAGAGGAGGGGTCCCAGGTGACCCTGGCCGGTGATGCCTGGAGGAGGGGGTACCCACAGTCTCTGCGCCCCCTTTTCTGTGCTTGCCCCGAGATGGTTTTCTTCTGGGGGGGGGGTGTCCCAGGTGGCTCTTCACATCCACCCTGGCTCATCCTCACCTGGATTTTGGGGGATCCTGGTGCTGGGCCGGTTTGCAATGTGGTGCGGATCCCATCGGGCGAGGTTCAGGTGGCATCGTGGCCACAGAGGAGAAGCAGAACCGGGAAAGCCCCCAGTGCGGTGCCGATCAGGGCCAGGAGCTGGGATTTTCCCAAGGGACGACTCGGGAGCGTCGTCAGCGGCTTTGCCCTGGCTTAAAGGCACCGCTTGGCCTCTGCCCCTCTGCGGGTGCTGCTGGGTCGCCTGATTCTTCTGCAGCGCTTCTGGTCCAGACCTGGTGAAGCACGAGGCCCGTGGGACGGCGTGGAACACGCTCCGTGTCCTGCCTTAACCCCCAAAGGCCCCAGTGACCGGAGGGGTGGCCATAATGTCACCACCCTCCATATTCCACCCTGGGCTTAGGGGAAGCGGCACAGAGCTGAGCCAGTTGGAGCAGGGGGTTTGTTTTGCCCTTGGCCCCGGGATTTAGCCGGAGGAGGGATACGGTCACTCGGGGGCCATTCCCCTGGTCTCTGCGGTCTGGAGGGATCTTTGGGAGATGTGGGGCTGCAGCTCCCTGTCCTGAGCTCGCTGCTCTCTTCCCTGCTGGCTGCTCTAGTGTGACGGAGGGAGCTGCAGCAGTTCAAACACCACCTTCTTGTTTCCAGGAGTCTTACCCAGCTGTTCCTCCGATATGGTCTGTGGAGTCGGACGATCCAAACCTGGCAGCTATCCTGGAGAGGCTGGTGGAAGTCAGGAAAGGAAATACGCTGGTGAGGGGGCGCTGCCTGGGGCAAGGGGAGGGGTGCCGAGAGGCTGGCTGCTTCGGGAGGGTAAAATCCTTGCTGCGTGCCTCCAGCTGCGGGGGCACCTCTGGTCTCATAAGGATTCAGGAAATTTGGGATGAGCAGCTCTGACTTCTCTTGAGTCTGATGCTGGGGTGTGATTTTCCTCCCCTGTGTCGGCCGCTGCTTGGAGTGGGAAGGAGCGGCCTCTGAGCCTTGGCTTGCTCATTTGTGAGGGAAGGCGTTGCAGTGCTGAGGGCAGCTGAGGCTTGGCTGGGTGTGGGGGTCTCTGCACCTCTCTGACACTTGCCTGGTCTCTGGACAGCTTTTGCAGCACCTGAAGCGAATAATCTCCGACCTGTGCAAACTCTACAACCTCCCTCAACATCCAGACGTTGAAATGCTGGACCAGCCTCTGCCGGCGGAACAGGTGAGTGACCCGGGATGAGACTTTTGAAGCTCATAAAATGAGTTCCCTGGAGTTTGCTTTAGAGGTTGAGGCTTCTGTGACCCCCAAAAGAGGAATGCAGCAGGTGAGGTGTTGATCTCCTCTCCCTGGGGTGGATTCCTGTCCTGGGTGATGCCAGCCTGCTCCATTGGGCCTCAGTGCTGTTTAGCTGCTCTGGTGTGGGTTCCTGTAAAGGTTCTGGGCTTCACTCTGCTTTTAACTTGGTGGTTCTTGTAAATCCCTGTTTAACCTTTCCTCAGAAGTGTCTGGGAAGGCAGGAGAGCATTGCCCCAGGAAGCTGAAGGTGCAATCTCTTGTCTCTGTCCTTTTGTCCCCGCAGAGCGTGCAGGAAGAGGTGTCCTCTGAAGAGGAAGATGAAGAGATGCCAGAGGTAAGTGCTGCCTCGCTGCGTTGAGGAAGTACGCCAGAGAGCTGAGCGCAGGGAGATGCCTGCGGAAAGGTGCGAGGGCACAGGGATTGTGTCTGGGAGGAGCTTGGGGAGTCCAGGCAGGGAAAAGTTTGGCACAGAGTCGAGATTGTTCTCAGCATTTTGCTGCTGTGGACCCAGGTGCTGAGCCACGGGTGGGAGCAACCTGTTCACAAACCACAGGGGCCTGCAGCAGCCAAGAGGTGTAGCCGTAGCCTCCAAAGGCATCCAGACGAGCTGAGAGCGGAGCCTCTTGGACAACTCTCTCTGCTCGTGCTGCTGTGCTCTAGAGCCTGAAATTTACTCACGAGTGATGGGATTTCCGGGGTGCCGTCTCTGGTGGGGAAATCGCACCGTGAAAACGGGACTCCCGCAGAGAGGATTAAGGTAGGGTGGCTGGGCATGTGAGCGAGCTAATTGGCAGGAGCAGCAGAGGCAGCCATCGTTTACTGCAGGCTGAGAATATCATGCTGCAAAACCTGCAGGCTTCGGTTGTTTGGTTTGCGGTTTAGAGATCTCTAGAAGTGGGTGGAATAATCTTGAATCTCCATGGTGACATTTAGCGATGCCTCACGCGCCTCTCCTGGGGTGTGAGAGGCACGGGCATCGAGTCAGCAGCACCACAGAACCTGGGGGCAGGTCACTTAGCAGCGTGCTTAGCAGTTTTGGGGGTTTAGCAAAGTTAATAGCCTGCTAAATCAAAGCTGGGTCCCCAGAGAAAATGCGGTGGCTTAAACTGGTACCGGTGTAACCTGGCATATCTGCAGACTTGCCACTTCGCGGCAAACTGGTGATGTGTGAGTCCTCATGCTCCTGTGGGCTGAAAAAGCAATCCTCAGGAGCGGAGCGTTTCCCCCTCACGCTTTCTGCTAACGCTGTGCATTGTCGTGCAGGGCCAGCACTGTCGCTCAGAGCAAAGGTTTCCTGCTGACTAGTTGGATTTGTTGGGCTGTGTCGGAAGAGCAGAGCAGCAGAGCCGTGCCCTGGTGCAGATATGCATTATGCAGGTTAATCCACTCGAGGGATTTTCTAGGAGGATCTATTTTTCCTGTGTGACAGTCTAAAAATGTCAAAGCCCTTCCAAAAATGCTGCTTATCCAGAATAGCAGCAGCTAGCCTGGAGAGGCTGAAGTAAACACTTGTTTGGAGGATTTAATAGCAGCCCTGGAGCTGGGTGCACCCACAGCCATTTGCAGGCAGCTTCCAGGTAGCTGTGGTGCTGACACAGTGCGTGGGGGGAGATCTCCGCCGTGGCCCCCATCGCTGCGACTGGTTTTTACTGGGTATTAACATCAGGCTCTGGTGGAAAGGGATGCAGGACAGCGTCTGCCAGCAGGGTTAGGGAGAGTGGCAGGGCATGCAGCGCGGTGCTGAGCTGAGCTACAAAGAGCTTCCAGACACGCTGTGAAACGTCACCTCTTTTGGAGGGGAGGATGTCCCAGGCCACTGAATTTCCTGTGTGAGGGTCTCTTCTCCTTGTGTGACCTCTGCTCACGTTGGGTTTTGGCACGTGAAGGGGGAATGGCCCAGCCCGGCAGCGCCGCACCCGGTACCTGTGCTTTGTTCCAGCCATCCAGAAATGTGGCACAGGGCGGCTTGAGCCGTGTGTGTGACGACATGCAAGTGCCCTTCAGTTAGACTGGGCTGGTGGGGGAGCGTACATAAGGTAAATGGCCAATTCTAGATGGGCATGTGTGGTGGTTTGACCTTGGCTGAGTGCCAGGTGCCCACCGAAGCCATTCCGTCACTCGTCTCAAGCAGGCAGGGGAGCGAAAATGTAATGAAAGACTCGTGGGTCGAGATAATGGCAGGGAGATCACTCAGCAATTACCATCACGGGCAAAACAGACTCGACTTGGGGAAATTAGTTTCATTTATTACCATTCAAATCAGAAAAGAACCATCTTCCCCCGCCACCCCTCCCTTCTTCCTGGGCTTAATTGCCAGTTCCTCAACCTCCTCCCCCCCGAGCAGCACAGGGGGACGGGGAATGGGGGTTACGGTCAGCTCATCACACGTCGTTTCTGCCGCTCCTTCCTCCTCACACTCTTCCCCTGCTCCAGCGTGGGGTCCCTCCCGTGGGAGACAGTCCTCCACGACCTGCTCCAGCGTGGGACCCCCGCGGGGCCACGGGTCCTGCCAGCAAACCTGCCCCAGCGTGGGCTTCCCACAGGTCACAGCCTCCTGCGGGCACCCCCTGCCCCGGTGTGGGGTCCTCCCCGGGCTGTGGGTGGGGGTCTGCTCCCCCAGGGGCCGGGGGCACAGCCTGCCTCGCCGGGGGCTTCACCTCCAGCTGCCGGGGCATCTCTGCTGCGGCCGGGAGCGCTCCTGCCCTGCCCTGGGGGTCTGCAGGGCTGCTGCTCTCACAGTCTCGCTCCTCTCTTCCCCTGATGCAGATTTATTTTATTCCCCCCCGCCCCTTCTTAACGCGCCATCAGAGGCGCTGCCGCCATCGCTGCGGTGGGTCCATCTCGGAGCCGGCTGGCATTGGCTCTGTTGGATGTGGGGGGAAGCTTCTGGCAACTCCTCGAAGCCACCCCTGTAGCCCCCTGGCTACCAAACCCTTGCCAGCAAACCCAGTACAGCATGAGATTTGGAAGGCAAGAACCCAGCTAACAAAGAGCTTGTACAAGCCCGATTTAACTCTGGAAAGGGAATCGTGCCGCTCTGCCGGCTGCCTTTGGTAAGGGAGGGCAGCGGGGGCCCAGTGCCGGAAACCTTTTTGCTGAGCGTGCCCAGGTCTGGTGTCTTCCACCCGGTTTGTGCCTCGGATCAGGGCTTGGGGAGGGGAAGGAGCACCAGGAATCCTTCCTGGTCCAGGGCAGCTTCCATCTGCAGTGCTTGGAGCAGGGAGGAGCGAAGACACGTCTCCCACTAGCTCTCCTCTCGCCTTCCCAGGACACCGAGGACTTGGACCACTATGAGATGAAAGAGGAAGAGCCGGCAGATGGGAAGAAGACAGAGGATGAAGGCATTGGGAAGGAAAACCTCGCCATTTTAGAGAAAATAAAAAAGAACCAGAGGCAAGATTACTTAAATGTACGTGTCACCGGGCGGGCGGGTGGGTTGGGGAAGCAGAGGGAGCCAAGGGTGACAGCAGCGGAGGCACCCGCTCACCCTGAGTCGGAGGGGCTGTCCCCCGGCCAGAGGTGCAGCGGTGGCTCTTCGGGGCTGGCGTGGCTGATGCAGGGGGCTGCCAACTGCCTCCGCAGCTCGGGGAAATGCGTGAGCCTCGGGTAGCGTTGGTGCTACGTGGGGCAGCCTTCCTGTAGCGAGATCTGGGGGTCCCCTCTGCTCCCGGCAGCCGCACCTCGCTGCGGGCTGTGGAGGCGGCTGGTGGGTTGTGCTTTTTTTATACTCCTGGGCTGAGATTCTTAGAGCTGAGAGGGCATGGAGGCATTCCTGCTGCAGCTCTGCTGCCTGGGCGGCGTGTTTGGAGCAAGGGAAGTTCTTGTAGGGGGAAAGGGGAAGACTGAGAGGTGGGGGGCACGGTAAGGTCTAGTTTAGGGGCCAGGTGGGAGTTCTGGCTCGGGTGTTGGCCTCGTAGAGCAACAGCCGTGGTGGGTGCGGTGTAACGATGCAACTTCCCAAATTCCTCACAGGGTGCAGTGTCTGGGTCTGTGCAGGCCACCGACCGGCTAATGAAGGAGCTCAGGGATATTTACCGATCACCAAGTTTCAAGGGTGGTAAGTACCACGGGGAGCTCGGGGGAAGGGGCTGCTGCTCCGCTCTTCGTGACGGGGTTTAACTCGTCGTTCCGGGTGGTACCTGATGGGCCTTAGAGCTGTCGAGCTCAGCTGGGGGGGAGGGGATCTCTGGCCATCGGTTGTCGCTCTCTCAGGAGTGAGCAAAACTGCCTTTCTGTTCCCTGCTAGTGCTGGCTGGAAGGTGAGGAGCGTGCTGTGGGTGGGGGGCTTACCTGGCTTGGAGGGTGATGGTCCTCCTGCCCCTTTCCCTGAGCCCAAGGACTTGGGAAAGACCAATGGTAGGAAAAGTGCTGACCTCGGGATGGTTCTTCTGGATAAGTGCTGCTTCGTGGAGGGGTCTGTGCCAGGCTGAGGTGGTGCTGCAGGGCCAAGCGGGGGTTGACGTGGTGGGTGGTGGCTCGAGTCGCTGTTCAGCCTCCCCCCGTAGTGACACCCCTCTTCTCTGCCTCGCAGGATACTATGCAGTTGAACTAGTGAACGACAGCCTGTACGATTGGAACGTCAAACTCCTGAAGTAGGTGGCATAGCTCGGGATCATGCAAACTGTGGTGGGACCAGAATGTCCCTGTGAGCCGGAGGGGGGGTGGGCAGGGCAGGGGAGCACCTGGCAGACCTTGGGTTAGCTTCTCTCGGGCAGCTCGCTTGCTGTCTCCGCATCAGAAAGGAGATGACGTCTCCGGAGAAAGATGAGAATATCTGAGGGCTCTGCAAGTCTGTCTGCTGTTCCTAGAGTCCTGGAAGAGGTGCATCAGACAAAACCCCGAGCTTTCACACCCTCCAGACACGGCTGCTGCCTTTTCCTTGGGCCAGGCAGTCTTTTATTTTTAAGCTGGCAGCATGCAAAAAGGGTGTGATGGTCTTCTCTGCAAACCGGGAGCAGAATGCTGACAGCCCGTGCTGTCGCTGCCCTCTGGGTGCGAACCCGCGGGCCGGCGTGGCAGCCAGGTTGTGCAGGTACAGTAGCTCTGGGCTTGGGCGGCAGCGAGCACAGCTGACTCGAGGTGCACGGCCTCGGCTCTGACCCTCGGGGATTTTCGTTTGGCAGGGTTGACGAGGATAGCGCTTTGCACAACGATCTCCAGATCCTCAAAGAGAAAGAAGGAACAGATTTCATCCTCCTCAACTTCTCCTTTAAAGTAAGGCTTCCCGCACCTCCCCCTCCTTGAGGCACGCTTGCCGCGGCGAGTCCTCAGAGATGTTTCTCAGCGGCTTTGTTCCCTTCTCTCCTTCCAGGATAACTTTCCTTTTGATCCACCATTCGTAAGGGTTGTGTCCCCGGTGCTGTCAGGGGGGTAAGTGACTACCTGCCTCCGCTCACCGTCTCCCGCGCTGCTTGCCGTTCTCACCACGAGTTTCTCTAGCGCTGCCCCTAATCGCCCCGATACCAGCTTGCAGTCGCTCTCCCGGGAAGCGTAGGTGGGGGGTTGGATTTTTTTTTGTTGTTGTGGTGGTGGTGGTGGTGTATGTTTCCATCTGAGATCGACCCTGAGACAACGATCCGTCTCTGGAGCAGCGGGTGGGTGAGGCTGTGGCTGGCTCTGACATAACGTGGCCTCGTTTCTTCCCCAAGGTACGTTCTGGGTGGGCGGTGCCATCTGCATGGAGCTACTGACAAAACAGGTGGGTCCCTGCCGCTGCGTGGGCTTGGGTAGCCGCTGCTCCCGCCACGCCTTGTGTTCCTGCTACCAGCCAAATCCTGCCTGCACCCCCGGCTGGCAGCTTGCGATGCCCGCGCCGGGCTCAGAACCTTTTGTTGGGGTGGGGAAGCACAGCCCCTGGGCGCGGGGGTCCTGCCTGCGCTGGCCTCACTGCTGCGTTGTGTCCCCAGGGCTGGAGCAGCGCGTACTCCATCGAGTCAGTGATCATGCAGATCAGCGCGACTCTGGTGAAAGGGAAAGCACGAGTACAGTTTGGAGCAAATAAGGTAGGGCCGGGTCGGCGTAAGAGAACGCCGGGAGCGGTGGGGGCGGGTGAGCGGGTGGGTGGCGCTGGCAGCGTGGTGCGCGGGGGGGCGGCTGGCACCGGGTTCCGGTGGGCTGATGGTCACCCTGGCTTCCCTTGCAGAATCAGTACAGCCTGACGAGAGCACAGCAGTCCTACAAGTCCCTGGTTCAGATCCACGAGAAGAATGGTAAGGGCTGAGGGGAGGGCGTGCGTTTCCCCTGCCAGCCCGGGCTCCCCTAGGCCCGGCATCTGACAAGCCACCGGAATTTTTTTCCGCCCACCGTCTGGCTGCAGTGTCCCTCTGCCCTATCCTGGTCGGTGCTGAGCTCCCTCAGCCGTGACTGGAGGCAGCACTCGGCTGTCCGCCTGCTCTCGGGGAGCAACCAGGAGAGAAACCCCCCCGGTGCTGGGGGAGATGTGGCACTTGGGAAGCGGGACTGGGCGCGCTTGCGCTGCCGCTTTCTGCAGCGTTTCCAGGCGTGGATCCCTCATGGATCTCTCTTCTCGTTCCAGGCTGGTACACACCGCCCAAGGAGGATGGCTAGCGCCGATGCTGTAGGACCAATCTGATTATCTTCTGGATGCTCTACTTGGATCTTACCGATGCCTCTTGGCTTTCTCCCAGGATGTCATAGCTCTGCCTGTTGCAGGACAATAATGGCTGTTAAAAAAAAAAACTCTAAATAAAACTGTTTAAGCAGTTGGACTGACCTAAAACACTTGCTGGACCCTTGCTAGCAGGCATTCTTGTTAAAACAAACTTTTGAGCCTCTTGTATCGCTGGAAACTTTCAACTCTACTCCAGTCTAGAGCGTCCTCCTTACCTATGCTATGGATTTAATTTATTTTCTTATTTCATGTACACTGCTTTTTTTTGTTACAGTGTATGATGGATGTGTATGGAAAATGTATCTTTGGAGAAAAAAAAAAATTACAGTTTGTTAATTTGAAGATGCTGGTCTGAATAATTTTTTTCTTTTTTCCAAGTTGCTGCTGGGTGGATCGTACCCCGAGCTGGCAGCGGCAGGAGCAAAGCCCTTGGTGGCATCTTCAGCCCTGGGGGGGTGGTGGATGGAGCTGAGGGGCTGTGCTGGAGGTGGGGGCGCAGGAACGGCCTGAGATTCTTGGTGTTTGTTACGAAGCCCCCCCTGGACAAGCCACAGGAAGGTCTGGAGCAGCTACCTTGGAAAAAGAAAACTGGGTTTTTTTTTCTTTTTTTTTTTTTCTTTTTTTTCTTTTTTTTTTCTTTTTTTTCTTTTTTTTTTTTTTTTTTCTTTTTTTGGCAACAAGGGAGCGCAGGGCTTCTGTCCCCTTCTCGCTTAGGCCAAGGACAGACTTTATTTATAAACTGCCACCTTGCACCCCCCGCAGGTGGGGGAGGGGAAGGTCCATAAACCTTTTTTATGGGTGAGGGGGGTGTGGGTGCCCCCCAGGGCTGCCAGCTCACCCCCATCTCCGTGTCCCATCTTACCAAGCACTAAGCAAGAGGCTCAAGTGGGCGAAGGGGAGCGGGGGCAGCGCTGGCTGCGCTCGCTGCTCTCCTCCCTCCCCAGGACTTGCTCCTGCAGCCACAGGCGTGGGGCTGGAGGGTTTTATTTTAGATTTTTCCTCCTCATTCCTGCTCAGCTCGGTGCTGCAGTCGTGCCCCTGTCCCTTCCTCAACTCCCTCTGCCCCGCTGGGAGGCTGCTGGAAGGAGATTTGGGTGTTGGAGCTGCTCCGGCTTCTGGGGCCGTGTCCTCGGCTGGAGGGCATCACTGCCTCATTGCCTGAGCCGCGCCATCCCCATTAATTTCCCTGGCATTGATTAAAAGTTACAAGAAAATCAAAGAGCCTCAGAAGTCCGTTATCTCCTCCGGCAGCTGTTCCCTCCTTCAGGCGTTGTCCTGCTCCAGCCTTGGCATGAAAAGATGCTGTAGGAGAGGGATGACGGACGCTGCCCCACTCCAGCCCCGGCTGGGGGACTATTTTTAAGTGGCTTTGCTGAAGGACCAGAGGGTTTGTGACACCGAGCGGCTCCGCTCCCCCCTTGGCCGGGGCAGGGGGTTAAGCTGGTTTAATACAGGTTTCAAAAGCTGGTGGTGCTGCTGTTTGGTGAGTGGGGGGGCTGCGCCTGCTGGCTGCCATGGAGGGGTTGGGTGTACTGGATGTACGGGGCGTACTGGGTGAGCTCACGGCACGTGTGCTTCCCAATGCTGCCGGCTTTCCACACCGGGATGAGTGGGAGAGCTGGAGCAGACCCCCTGCGGCTGACCCAGCGCGGCAGGAACAGCACGAGCTGGCGTCTGGCGGGTGCCTGGCCCGTCTGTTCTCACCCACCCAGCGCCAGGATCCATCCTGCTCCCAGACGGGCTCCAGCGCTCCTCGTTTTGGCTTCGCAGAGAAGCGGGTACGCGGTGCCATCTGTCCCCGCTGCCAGAAAGGCTCCCAGTGCCACCCCCGCTGCAGGAGCTGGCCGGGGGCACGGTGGCCAGGAGAGGCTTCCCGGTGGGGACGCGCGGGTGGCATGCTGCTGGCGCTGCCACCCACCGCACGAAGCCACCGAGATGGTGCTGCCAGCACCGCCGTCCTGCTGCCAGGATGCCTGGAATGGGTGAAAGGAGATGGAAATCCGCCAAGGAAGGAAAGCAGCACCTCTCCCACCCAGCTCCCTCAGCATGCTGGCGGGGGCATGGAGTTTTCTGGGGCTTCCAGAAGGTGAAGCTGCTCCCACTGCCGGTTTAGGTGCCACTGGCCACCACGAGGCACGTCCTTGCCACCGCTCGCCATGGCACTGCTGGCAGCGCCGCTGCTCGAGGCTGCCCAGCACCCCCCCTGAGCCCGGACCAGGG